>NC_081413.1:158725348-159025348 GCF_030272615.1 Cryptomeria japonica
TGGTGAAGCCAAATGCTTCCAAACATTTGCATAAAAATTTCCAATCCACTTTGTCATAAGATTTACTAATATCTAATTTGACCAGCATGCTTGGTGCTTCATTAAGATGGACCAAGTGTATAGCTTCCTGAGCTATTATTACCCCATCATAGATTGATTTGTCAGGCACAAAGCCTATTTGTTCTTTGTTAATTATGATAGGGAGAAGTTTCTAAAGTCTAGTTGCTAAAGTTTTGGTAAGTAGTTTATAAAGGGTGTTACAAAGAGCTATGGGCCTATAATCATTGAAGTTGTGTAGTTTCTCTATTTTTGGAATCAGCACTACAAAAGTATTGTTGATCTCCTTCAGTAACTTACCTGAGTTTCTAACACCCTCTAAGGCCTTTGTTATCTCTAGACCCATAAATTCCCAACATTTTTGGAAGAAGCTAGTAGGGAAGCCATCTGGGCTCGGAGTCTTATCTGGATTCATTTTCATAAGGGCAGATTTGACCTCCTCCTCTGTAAATTTCTCAAGTAGACATCTGTTATGTTCTGCCTCAATGAGTTTTGGAATATTTCTAATTATATTAAGTTGTCCCCTAAGGTTGGAGTCAGAAGTGTTGTTGAGGACGTCTTCAAAGAACCTTATAGCTTTCATTGCCACCTTAGATAGATCTACCAGATTTACTCCTTGGGAGTTCTTAATGTTAGAAATTCGGTTTACCCATCTTTTCTGCTTGGTGCTATTATGAAAGAGCTTTGTGTTGTGATCTCCATCTTTTAGTCAAGTTTCCCTAGATTTTTGTTTCTAGAAGATTTCTTCTTTAGCCAGAATCTTTTCATACTCTAATAGTAATATTTTTTCTTTTAGGAAGAGAGGTTCGACCATCCCCTGAGCCAGAACTTCCTTATTAACATCCTTGAGGTCCATTTCTACTAAAAGTTTCTTGTCAAAGATGTTACTGAAGTGCTCTCTATTCCATTCCAAGAGCCTCCTTTTGA
The DNA here is from genome assembly GCF_030272615.1 of Cryptomeria japonica. Lineage (NCBI taxonomy): Eukaryota > Viridiplantae > Streptophyta > Pinopsida > Cupressales > Cupressaceae > Cryptomeria > Cryptomeria japonica. Next base: position 158,726,333 of record NC_081413.1, read on the forward strand.
TTAAATTCAATTTGTTTGCAACAATAAACATCTTTGAGCCTGAGAATACTGATTCACTCCACCATTGTTCAATTAGGTTGATGATGTTGTCATCCTTAAACCACATGCTTTCAAATTTGAACAGGAAGGTTTTAGGTCCTTGATCTGTCATAATGTTAAGTTGGAGTGGAAAATGGTCAGAACTAGATAAAGGTAGGATCTTTACTTCCATTGTGTAATTGAAACTCATAAGCCCTCCATGGATGAAAAATCTATTGATCTTTTTAGTAATATTGTTGAAGCTTTTCCTTCTGTTGTTCCATGTAAAGGTGTTCTCCGTTGTCTGAATTTCCAACAGGGAATTCATATTGATCCAATCAATGAAGTCCAAAGTCGTAGTAGGTAGCTTGTTACTACCTCCTCTTTTATCTAATGCCTTAGTGATGGCATTGAAATCTCCTCCAATAATACACATCTCATTCAGATTGTTTCTTAAGAAAGTCTCAAGTTCCAACCAGACTTGAGATTTATCCCTATTTTGAATAGGACCATAAACATTGATCGGGTTAAATCTTAACTTATTATTATAGCAGGATACCTTTCCGCCTATCCAATTATGTTTTATCTCTAATGGTGAAAACGAGGAATATCTTGGATCCCAGATGATTGCTAAGCCTCCTAAAGCCCCAAGGGTTGGGGAATACTTCAGTTTCCTAAAACCTCATTTCTTCTCAAAGAGGTCTATCTCGAATGAGTTCATTTTAGTTTCTTATATTATAATTATGTATGGTTTAGATTTAGATATATAATGTTTTATGATACACTTCTTGTTAGGGGCATTCACACCCCTAACATTCCATGATAAGAGTTTCATGGTTCTATGGGGAGGAACTTCCCCTCCCCTACATCAAATAGAGATGAATTTTTTGGTTGGCCCCTAGCTTCCCCATCCTTGGCTCTTAATTCAACAAGGGATCTTCTACCCCTTCTTTTAATGGACTTGGCATAGTCGGGAGAGTCTTTGATCTCTTATGTATTAAGAATGCCTAGAATGTTTGGGTTCTCATTTTCCAAATAATCTAGGGCCATGAACAGTTCTTTTGTTTCCAAATTGACTCTGGCATTACCCACTAAATTTTTTACATAAAGCTCCTTCTGCCTTTCCAATTCTTCGGAATCACAAACCTCATCAACAAATTGTTCCATTAGGTCATTGACTACTTCTTCCCCAATAAAGTTGGTGATAATGTTGATTTCCCTTGCTACTTGTTCTCTCTCTTCCTCTGCAGTCACCATTGAATCAATCTTCAGGGGTGGACAAATTACCTATGCACCCCCACACTCCTTCATATCCTTATCTTGTGTTGTCTGTTGATCTGACTTAGAACCATTATCCGAAGTAGGGGGACAACATTCCTTCATCAATGGTTGCTCTTAAAGGGGTAAATTGACTTCTGTTGAAGTCCTCGGAAGGCTCAATTTATCCATCCCCGAGTCTCTTCTTATACCAGAGTTGACATTATCCCCTAGAGTGCCTATACATGGTAGTTCCTTCTGTAATGGAGGCTCCCTAATCTCCCCCTCTTCTACATCTTGATCCTTGTTCCAAGGATCTTCTGTTGTTTTCATGCCTACTTCTAGAGATGGGAGGAAGCATGAGTTTAATTTCTTATTTAGGGAGTCCTTAGATAAGGACTCAAAGTATCAATTCACTGCCATTTTTGATGCAGAAGCTTGATGCTTGGATTCTATCTTTAAAGCTTCATTGACCTCCAAAGTGAAACCCCCCATTCCTCCCATAAATCTAAGTACGACACTCTCTTTATTATGATTTATCCAAGGGTGTGACATCATAGGTGAGGATTTCCTGGAGATCTCATCTCTAATGGGGCTTGTAATGCCCTGTCGAGAAACCCCAAAGGGATAAGGCTAAAACACAAGAATAGAGTGCACATAAATTTTTTTTTAAATTAAACACAACACAATGATACAATGAGATATCATAAGTTGAGATAACACAGTGAAAGACTAAATAACACCTAAAGAGTTTTCCAACGCGATTACTTAATTCAACATTTAACTCAACTCACGCTTAATTAATCCAATTAAGTTGATTAACTTAATGACATGATAAAACTTAAACAAAAGATAATTTCTTTGAGTAAATTAATATTATAGATAACATGATGATTTCTTCCATTAAGGTTAAAAATATAGATAATAGGATTAAGTTCATGCATTACAATTTAACCATACATTACGCTTAAGCTTACATTAAAACATAAGTCATGCATCTAATTTCATAACGTACTTAAATTTCATCATAAACTAATGAATACTTTTCATGCATACTTAATTTCATTATCAATAATTGAATATATTCCATTATTCTAATCTACATTCTTTCATGATCCAAATTACTGCATTTAATAAGATGACTACATACATGCTTTTAAGATTAACTTCATATAATCCACATTATACATTCTAACATAATGTCATCCATACATGCTAAACTAAAAAGGAAACATATGAACATAAACATCACATGACACCAAAATGATATCGGAGTTCACCTCTAGAGGGCTACATCTTCGGTCTGCTCAACTGCAAGACCCCTCTGATAATTAAATAATAGAGAAGAATACATAAGGTCACATTATTTACAACCCTGCCATCAAGGCGAACATAACCAATATTACATACGACCACATTGGTCAAATAAATACATGAACGATCTCTGAATAGGAAAGGATCCAACTAAACATAATAAAAAGCAATTACAAAAGATCAACTGGAGCATCCACGAAACTAAATCTTCGCAACCCAAGGTCTAACATGATATCAGGTTCTCATGAGGGCATAAACATCAGGATGACTCCTCAACAATTCTCCTATCAAGACATAGAAACAACAAACTAGCGAACATAAGGGACAAGTGTCATCACATAACCTAGTATGGTTACCATGGCAGGTCTTCATAAGTTCCGGCCCCATCCACTAGTTTACCCTAACAACCTATTCCGAACCTCTGGCCCATCCAAGTCTCATGTGGACCCAACACAACCTTTCATGAAGACAAGGTTGATGGTTTGCCATTTCAGGCCTTCTCACTGCACTCCGAGTTTGTGAGAGCACTCAGCCCATGCATGAAGCACAATTATCTTACTTAGTGATTCATTAACTAACTCTCTCTAATATGCTATTAGATTATCACTTATTTAGACACACTTTCGATGGGTTACCCAACAACCACTTTGGGCGCAGCCCCCAATCGAAAGCCACTTTCCCATATGACACTAGACCATAAACCAACAACTCCTAAAACTCAGGAATACACAAGGTCAAGCAAACAGAGGGAATACCCACTTGGTCAAACAAGAATTCATACGAGGTCCACTGACTGACGGTACTCTAACTCGAGACCTGACCAACTATGGTCAACCACAAACCAACATTCAACACCCGTATAAAGGACATGACCAGACACAAACCATCACCTGAAAACAATAAATACTCAAGATCAAGGACATAAGCAGGTACCCAAATCAATAAATGACAATAACCAACAATCACAATCAAGGACTTGTCATTTCATAAGCAAATGCGAATACAGAAATTTAAACATGCATAGGCAATAACCGGAAAAGACAATCTTTTTCCATATTGATTAAACATTAAAAATCGATCCAATTTTCTAAAGGAACTAAGTTTGATTGCAGTTTGTCTATCTTATCTAGGTACAGGTCGTTCATGGTTATCTAACTCTCTTAAGTTTGTTGCAACATAAAATAATATGAATACTTCCTCACAAGTTTACAAGCCATAACCCATTAATATAATTGTAATTATATGCACAACATTTAAAGATATAATTAAATATATGTATATATATGATGCCCTCCTAAATGGACAAAGTTAGCAAATGACAAACAACACAAGAAACCAGAAAATCGTTAGTGTTAGTCAATCAAAAACTAATCTAAACAAGCATACCAAGAGAGACACTAAAATCATACTAATATATCTAACTAATGAAACAAAGATAATGAGGCATCTCCAAATGCCTCTTAGCATGGTCTTAGCTCCTTCTCCCTTGTTCCTCTCCTCTCCAAGTTCCAAAATAGTGTAGCTCTCAGCAGCTTTTTGCACTATGGATGCTTATGGAGGATTGAGATTGTAGTATTGTGCTCCAAATGTGAAATGAAAAGCTAATACTATGCTATTGATACTAAAAATGATTTATTTTAACCAAAATGACAATATATTAGTTGATTATGCTAAAATGTTCTCTTAAAATGCCTATAGCTTAAATGCATACAAGTTTTCAGGATCTGGATTATGAAGAAATGGGCTCTATTTATAGGAAAAATGGAGCAATGGATGGTTGAGATTGAGCAATCTCAACAAGGGTTAGGATTGAATGATTTCAAATCCATGTGAGGGTTTTCAACCCAATCCCAAGATGACAAGTGTCAATGTGAGATAGGTTGAGAGGAGAGGGAATAAGCATTAAATGCTTGACATGACTTTGGGAGTTTAAAGTCAAGGTTGGTTGAATGAATAAACTCTTGTGCAAATGTGAAATGGATGAATATGGTCAAAACAATAAATGTTTGGGGAGACAAGGTTGAAATAACCATAAATGGTTATGTAAGAGCCATAAATGGTCATGTAAGAGCCATTAGTGGTCTTGGAAGACTTTGGCGGTTAATTTGTTGAACACACAAAGCTTTAAATGCTTTTCAAAGACTTTGGAGTCTTTGAGAAATGACTCCATTTTGTTTAGGAATGTGACAATAGTTAGGGGATGGATTAGGTTAATTAGGAAGGGGTTAGAAGAATCGAGAAGAGGATTAGATTTTGCAAGTGGATTTGGTGGGTGAGGGAAAATAGGATTTTATTAAAAATAAAAATTCATTTATTTCAATAAATGTGTGCAAGTTGCATTTGTAGGAAAATGCAAGTGGGGGGGGGATAATGATTTAAATAAATGTTTTATTTAATTTATTTAAAAAAGGAATAGGGGATTTTATTTAAATAAATAGATTTTATTTATTTAATTGATTGGAATTTGATTTAATGAATTAATTAAAATAAATTGAATAATTTATTTAATTAATAGAAGAATGTTTGGAGATGAATTAATTAAATATTAATTTAATTAACTGATGGCTATTAGATTTTTAATCAAATAAATAGCTAATATTTATTTAATTAAGCTGGACAGATTTGTGTGACTACATTTGCCCCTCTTTGAGACGGTGCGATTTATCGCATCGTTTCAAAGAAAGAAAAACTGGTGTGAAGAAATGCCCCATAAAATATAAAATTAATGGGTGGTATGCCCCCTCGAGAGATGGGCCGAAATTTTTTGAAAAATCGGGCGATCTCTCGAAAAAGAATGAAAATTGGCAGGGTGTTAGAAGAAAAGAAGTTAGCCATATGGGTGAAAATAGAAGAAAACGAGGGGAAAATGGAGAAATGGGAGGCTCGGGAAGTTCACAGGGACCACGGCAATGAGCGGGGGGGAGTTACGTTGATGGCGAAGGGTATAAATGGGGTGAAATGGATAAAAACAAGATCATTTGTGACCGCGACCAGTGTGAAACGAGAGCTCTGAGAAGGACATTTGGAGGAGCGAGCAGTAGTCAGGATGCTGATACCGATAGCAAAGCACAGATTCGAGCAAGTCCGACGGTTCCAGCGCCCAGATGACTAAGGACCAGTGGTACGCAAATTTGAATTTTTAATTTTTAGGATTTTTTGATATGTTTTTAGCTGAGTCCAAGTCGGGTCAGAGCAAGAGCACTGGAACTACGGTTTTGGCGTTGTTGCTCCATTAACTAGCGCTATTGTGCCGCAATGGCGCTATTGTCCCTTTGTTTGAGCGCTTTTGATTTTCTTTAGCGCTATTGTAGGCAAGTTTAGGCGCTATTGATGAATAAGCCTTATTGAAGGCTTGTTTGAGCACTATTGATCTTTATTCGCACTACTGCATAATTGTTTTAGCGCATTTGTAGTTTTAGCACTATCGGATAGCTGATTGAGCACTTTTGTTAGGGTTGTAGTGCTATTGTTGGGAAACTAGCGCTTTTGATGGTAAAATAGTGCTTTTACATTAGGATAAAGATATGCCCCAGTTTGGATGAAGAGAATCTCCTGATGCCAATGATGGGTGGATGGCGAGGTGAAGTGGGAGTTGTTTTGAACCATAGCAGCCTAATGAGACTTAGGTCATTTGTTAGGATAAATGTCTGTTGAAGTCTAGGTGGCCATGATTGCTTACCTGTTGAGACCCGAAGATACTTGATCAAAGTATCTGATGATAGTCTAGGTTTAAACTTAAGAAAGTTTGAAAACAAAACAACTGATGGTGAGTTGATGAATGTCCATGTGCAGGAGGAGCTAGGCGTGTTGCAGTTACGCGAGCGCTATCCTACGACACAGGAGTTGCGAGATCGATTGATAGAGGCAGAGATTGATTGCATTGCCTCGACGGGACTATATGAGGTGATGCACATGCCCGTGATTCGTATGAATCACGGTTTGATCATAGCACTAGCAGAGTGGTGGCACAGCGAGATGTGCACCTTCCATTTGGCACAGGGGGAGATGACAGTGACCCTAGAGGATGTGTGGCACATCCTACGGATTTTGATTCGAGGGGAGCTGGTCACATATGATATATCCTAGGGGACTCTTGCAGTTCAGAGGATTTTTGATGAGGATGTTTTCATTGATGATGGCTCCATTGCGTGGGAGGAGATAGCCACTTTATATGAGCCTCTTCTAGCAGTTTTAGCAGGTATCGTGGGAGGACTACTCTGTCCAGACAGGTGATCACATGGGTTGGCTATGGGGTGGGGACAGGTGATCAAGATGATGGTTACCGAGGGGACCCGATTTGCGTGGGGGTTGTGCATGCTAGCGCACATATACCAGGAGCTCCATGAGGTGGTGTATCGGGAGAGGGGTTCCTTAGAAATGCACATGATGCTGCTACATATTTGGGTTTGGGAGCACCTACCAGTGACTCGACCAGTGAGTTTGAGATTCCAGGCGGTAGACCAGCCATACATGTTCATGTATAGCGGTATGATGAGTCAGCCCCACCTGAGGAAGTTAGAGTGGTGGCGGCGGGCACTGGATGATCTAGATGCAGTGATATGGCGGCCATACTTGGAGTGTGAGCCATGGGATGATGATGCAGAGGCACTGCCGTATGTTTTTATGACTTGATTTCTCATTGGGAGAACCGCATACCATGTAGAGAGATAGGTGCCCGAGAGAGTGCTGAGACGGTTTGGACGGCAGCAGGGACTGCCCAGCGGATCAGGAGAGTATGCTCGGGTTATTAGGGAGAGGTATGCAAGGGGTCCAGTGCTACCATATGATCAGGCACTGGCAGAGTTTCAGACACTGCATGCGAGACCATGGGACATATGACCGAGGGTCATGGACGTAGGTGTTACAGATGAGTACACGCAATACCGGGCAGCACACTCGATCCTACGGATATCGGATCCAGCTGAGCTGATCCTAGATTTTGAGGATGAGAGGGGACGGAGACAGAGGAGAGAAGGAGGTCGAGGACCTAGGGCAGGTGGTGGGGATGGAGGAGGAGGTAGTGGAGGTGGAGGAGGTGGTGGAGGAGGTGGTGGGTTGGGGATGCAAAGTCAGCGGAGAGGGAGAGGTGGACTGCCTCTACAGATATCATAGGGACCATTGATACAGAGAGGAGTTCAGCTGAGTGGGAGGGGGATGGAGAGAGAGATCCTGATGGACAGAGGGGAGGGGACTACTAGAGAGGGTGGTACAGGTGAGGCGGCGATGGACACCAGGGAGGGAGCCACTGGAGATCTGCGGGATCACATGATAGTATGCTTGCAGACCCAGATAGAGGATTTGGAGGAGGAGGTGGCAGCTAGGGATGTGCAGCTATTTGCACGGGAGTCAGAGTTGGTGGTGGTGTTGCGGGAGAGGGATAGTGCAGTGGAGAGATTGGCCGAGCTGCAGGAGAGAGTTCAGGTTGGAGTAGGGGCACAGGGTCCTATAGGGGAGGTGATGAGAGAGATGCGACGAGCACAGGCAGAGATAGACTACTGGCAGGGTTTGTATGAGCAGGTTGTGCCAGTTAGCCAGTGAGCTCTCAGCTATTCTCAGATACGGCAAGCCAGATCAGAGCGATCGCAGAGGGCACATAGCAGTGGGGGTGTGATGGGTCCTCTACGGTGGGAGAGATCAGGGGATGCAGGAGGGAGTGGGGGTTCGATGAGGCCTCCATGGAGAGATGGATCAGGTGGTGCAGGCACTAGTGGGAGAGCAGGTGACGATGGTGGTGGTGGTACAGCATCTAGCCAGAGTGGCATTTGAGAGAGCATTTTTTGCATATATGTATTGTATCATTGTCTATTTATTGGACTGTATCTTGGATGGCTCTTGGTAGCCGATTTTGTAGACTTCATTGTACTCTGATATATGAGATGATATATATATGAGGAGATCCCATATTGTGATGATATGCATTTGATGTTTATGGATGTTTATGCAGGATGATGAGTTATTTCTTAGATGGATATGTGTACATGTATGCATTTGATGAGATGTTTTTGATATGCATGTTTTTATGATAATTTATGATGTGGGATACTGACATATGAATGCAGGTTTATATATGTATGATTTGTTTTTTATTTTTGTTGTAATGTTGGATGTATGTAATGTCATGATGATGATATATGCATATGATTTATGGACAGGATTTTGGTGTTTCCTATTATGATATAATGATGAGATGATTTATGCGATGATGTTAATGCAATGGTTGAATGATTGATTTTATGTATGGATATGCATCTAGATGTTTTTAGATGAATGTAATATGGATAAACAAAATGTTAAATACAAATGTTTATATGATAATGCCTAAATGAATGCATATGTATAATGGATATATATTAAATGGTATGAACCAATGTGTGCAAACAAATGGGTTTATGATTCTAAATGCTTTAAATATGTTTTAAGTAAAAAATGATAATATGATGATACTATAACTTATGGTTTTAATAATTGTACCTTAATGTAAGTAAAAATGGATAATGTAATGTGAAATGAATCCTAAAATGAGCCTAATAAGATACTTTAATAACTGGATGACTGAATGCACTTTTTAATTATAAATGAATGTATGCAATGATAAATGATAAAAGATGATGAAATGATGATGGATAATGTTGACACTAAATGAATGCATAGTAAATGATTTTAAAACAATCAAAGACAATTTGATGCCATGAATGGATCTAATTATTTATGATTGATGATGCAATGATGCAAATGGTTAATGAAAACTAATGTCAAACATGAACTATATGCAATATTAAGTTTAAAGATGACATAAATGGACTTAATGCAAGATGCACCTAAATGCGATAATGATATGATCATGAGGAATGCAAGGTTTTTAAGACTTGGCATGATGCATTGATGATGTATCAGAGTACTCAGTCATGATTGTATCCAAGACCGGCTTTTATGGTCACTTTTGCATATAAAGCCTACATATGAATGAATGAATGGATGGGTGATACGCAACGGAATGCAAGATATAAACAGATGAGATGGAATGACGATCCATAGTGCTCGATTTTCATCATTGAGCTTTAAAATGTTGGAAGAGAGTACAAGCATCTTGACATAATGATTCAAGATGACCTGAGTATTCCTTACATGGATTTTATATAGCAAGTTAATACAAACGACTTGATATAAGGGTCAAGTCGACCAGAGTATTGCTTGCGGAACAGACAAGGATTATCTCCTTTCATGCATGACTTGGATCATCCTCCTTGATCTTAGGCTGATCATATCCTAAGACAAGTGCATACCGTAATAAGAGATAAAATCTTTATCCAATTTGGATGGGGAGGAACCAAAGGATGAGCATTGTACCTGCAAACAAACAGTATTGTAAAGCAGAAAATCGAATCCTAGGTGTTCCCCCCGACTCCAAGGAGAAAGGAGGTCACTAGGATTGACGGTTTTCACTTAGGAGAGACTTTACATTCAAAAGAGGGGTTGAAACCCACAAGATACAATCCCACACAATGCAAGATTGGATTCTAAATGAGTTTCAAGGGTTGAGACAGCAAGGCTACCCTCTTTTGTAAAGAATGTAGATAGGAGGATTGAAATAGGAGTGTAGGTGAAAGTAAGAAAGATTCGCTTGCAGACAGAAATAGAAACATGGGATGAAGCTGCAGACCTGGAATTAGCAGTAAAATGTCGAGACGATGCTGTCCTACAAATTTGAGTGAAAGTTGACGGGACGATGGCACCCAGCGTGCACACGGTCCTCCGAAAAATCTGCGAAACGAAGGGGGATCTGTTCGTCTCTGCACAAGGATTCCAGATCTTCAATTACAGCCACGTACCTGCAACCTACACACAGAAAAGAGAGGACAATTGAGGGGTTAGGGATTAGGGGTTTGCCCTTAGGTCAAACCCCAGTTTTGGAATTAACCAAGAAATGAGAATGCTATAAATGTAAATTTTTGTAATGTAAACAAGTACTGATACCTTGTTGTAAGAATGTTTGTATTCTTACATGCTAAGGTGTAATGTGGTTATATGTTGTATGTTGTAAGTGATCTCCTCTTCAATGGTTGAATCCTTGTCTTGAATGCAACACTTAGCCTTGAATGGAGACTTAGAATGCTCAATTACTTGAAGGAATGCTTGAATGCTTGAATGTTTGCCTAGCGCTTCCGCCTCTTGTACACATATGTCCTTCCTCCTCAAAATGGGAGAGGAAATGTAGTTTATATACTTGCTGATAGACTGATTTTTCTGACCTTAGGCTGACTAGGAAACATTATTTCCTGAATTGCAAACATAAAGACCCGAGGCCCAAAAGAGACCGGGCCCAAAATAGGGCCAGGGACCAGGGTGCTGGGCACCATGGTCCTGGGGGACCAGGGCGCTGGGCGCCCTAGTCCTGAATGACCAAGGCGCTGGGCGCCATGGTCCCACCTCCCAGGACAGTAGGGTGCAAGGAGGGATCATGCCAAGGTGCAGAAAAATGCAGTTTTCGGTGTCATAAACAAGTTTCGGGGTCTCCATTCAGGTTCAGTGTTGCGTCGCCATCGTGAAGACCCAAATGCAGTCGAAATTGCAAGTGTCACAATTTTAGGACGTTACAAGTATATACATAAAGAATAAAAAATAAGGATCCTTGGTAATGGTTCATGCTCATATGGTTGAGGTATACGCTATAGTCAGCAAGCTGTAGTGATCTATGATTGCATTTGGCATAACATCACGTAGCTTAGTGAACTTCCCACGTAGACACCATTAGTACATGCCCCAGAACTTCATCGGAAATAATGCGCAAATGATACAAAATAATGCTGAAAGATCCCGATATAGATAAACGAATGATTGTACTCACAAATCAACCAAGTATATGATAGCTTAACATAATTTTCTTGTCAAAGGAAAACGTTACTTTTGTCTTTGTTTTGGTAAGGAAGGATGCATCCTTGTTGAAGACAATTTGATTGTTGATGTTGATTGTTTGATCAATTGATAAGTGGTCATTGTGTGAGTATTGTGTCAATGTTTGTTTTGCATCTGTTTGGATGAATATGTACAAGGTGTTGCCATGTTTTTGTTTTGATTTTCGATGGTTTTTTTTTATGTTTTTTGGTTTTTGTGATTGTTTTCAATGTTTTTTGTATTTTTGATGATTGTTTTCAATGTTTTTGGTATTTTTGATGATTGTTTTCAATATTTTTGGTATTTTGAAATCACCAGTAATGTAGAATCCACTTCCATCAACTAGATTGAGAGGGTATTGCCCCCAAGTGTGGACATGACTATGAAAAAAAAGTGGGATGCAAGACGCATGAAGTACTATCTCTGATTACAGATCAAATAACAAGCCATGGTTTGGATGGATTGATGTGTGTATGTATGAATGTGATCGCAATGAGCCTGAAAGATACTGGAGCCATTGTCTTTACGAGTGGCACCTGTTTGCCAGGTTTTCACCATCGTACTTACCCAAGGTGCCACCAGAGTGATTGTTCACCGTTTGGATGTATGATTTTTCTTTACTTTTTTTTTTTTTTTTTTTTGAATGTTTTTGTATTTCTTCAAGACATTTTTCTGAATGTTTTTGGTATTTTCCAGTATGCAGGGGAGCCTGATGCTCTGTTCAGCTTATGTGTAAAACCGTTTGAGGTGCATGCTGTTGATCGGATCTGCTAATGGTTCTCCTTCTGAAGTAGCCAACTGATATGCCCCGGACCCAAATACAGCAGTGACAACATATGGGCCCAGCCAGTTTGATTCAAACTTGCCTTGATGTTCTTTGTTTGGTTGATTGCGAGGATTCTCTCATAGAACAAGATCACCTACCTCAAATGTACGAGATCTAACTCGATGATTGTAGCTTCTGCTCATGTGCTACTGATAGGCTTTGAGGTGATTGTATGCAGCTTGTCGTTTCTCATCAAGTAACTCTAAGTCCTGAAGGCGTGAGACTCTGTATGCTTCATCATCAATGAGATTGTGCAATGAAACCCGTAAGGATGGTATCTCGACCTCAATAGGTAAGATAGCTTCTGCACCATAGACCAATGAGTAGGGAGTTGCGCCTGTAGGGGTTCGAATGCTAGTTCAATATGCCCATAACGCTGGATTTAATTGAACGTGCCAATCATGGTCAGCATCATTGACTGTCTTCTTTAGGATCCTCAATATGTTTTTATTGGATGCTTCAGCCTGACCATTGCCTTGTGGGTAGTAGGGAGTGGAAAAGCAGTGTTGGATATGAAATTTCTCACAAAGTTCACGGACATCCTGATTTTTGAAAAGAAGACCGTTATCTGTGATGATGGACATGGGTACACCATACTGGCAGATGATGTAGTTGAGGATGAATGAGGCGATCTGCTTGCCGGTGACTTGGGTAAGTGGAACAGCTTCGATCCACTTTGTGAAATATTCGGTGGCGGTAATAATGAATTTGTGGCCGTTGGATGAAGATGGATGGATTTTACCCACAAGGTCAAGGCCCCATTGATAGAAAGGCCATGGTGTCATGATTGGTTGCAGTTCCTGGGCTGGTGCATGTATCAGGTCACCATGAACTTGACATTTCTTGCATTTTCTAACAAAGTAGTAAGAATCTTTTTCCATGGATGGCCAATAGTATCCAGTTCGCATGAGTTCCACATATTCCTTCATGTACCTCTTCCAAGGCCTTTGTTATCTCATCCTGTTCCAAACATCGAAGGAGAGTACCATCAAGACTACGTCGGTATAGGGTTTCGGCAATAATGGTATATCGAGCAGTTTTGCGAATGAAGGTTTTACGTTGGTTATTCGATTGGTTGGGAGGAAGGGTGTGATTGCGGAGATAGGTGTAGAACTCACCATACCATGGGGATTCAGAACCGACAAGGTGACATATCATTTCGGATTCAGGGATATCATAAGCGGGAATCCAAAGCTGTTCTACCAAGAACTCGTAGCGTGTTGAATTCTGTGGAAGATCTAGGAGAGATGCGATAGTAGCCATAGCATCAGCAGCTCGATTCTGATCTCTTGGTATCTGCTCAAAAGTGATAGTAATAAATGATGTCTTTAGAGTGTCCACCGTTTTCTTATACGGCATGAGTTTATCATCTTTGGTTTGATATTCATCTGTTGCTTGTCGAATGACCAGTTGTGAGTCGCCATACACTTGTAGTTCTTATAATTTCCATTGTACTGCTAGCTTGAGTCTTGTGATCAAGGCCTCATACTTCGCTATGTTGTTGGTGCATGGAAATGTGAGCCTGTAAGACTTTGGGATGCTATCACCTTGAGGTGTGATAAATAGAATGCCTGCCCCCGAGCCATGCCTAGTGTATGAACCATCAAAGTATAGTTTCCATGGTTGTGCCATTGTGATCATGAATATCTCTTCATCTGGAAAATTAGAAATGAGAGGATGATCGCCTATGAGGGGTGCATCAGCCAACTAATCTGCAATAACTTGACCTTTGATAGCTTTACGATCCACATACTCGATGTCAAATTCACTTAGAATCATCACCCATTTGGCCAAGCAGCCTGTCAATGTTGCTTTGCTAAGTAAATACTTGAGTGGATCGATCTTTGCAATGAGTTGTACCTTGTGTGTTAATAGATAGTGCCTCAGTTTAGTAGCTGCCATGATTACTACTAGGCAAGCTCGCTCAATAGGTGTGTAATTGAGTTCATAGCCCACCAGTGTGCGAGAGATGTAGTAAACAGCACACTCTCTGCCTTCTGTATTGTGTTGTGCTAGTAGTACACCCAATGTTGTACCGGTTGCTGAGATATATAGTAACAACAGTCTACCTGGATCTGGTGGCATCAGTAATGGTGGATTCATGAGATAATCTTTAAGCATTTGAAATGCTTGTTGGCATCGAGCATCCCACTGAAAGTGGATGTTCTTGTGTAGCAGGTGTGTGAATGGGTGACATTTATCTGCCAACTGTGCAATGAATCTTTAAATGGATTGAAGCCACCCTTGTAATGTCCTTAGCTGACTGATATTCTTTGGAGGTGGCATGTCCATGATTGCTTTTACCTTTGTTGGGTCGACCTCAATACCTTTGCTTGAGACAATGTATCCTAGAAGCTTCCCGGAGGTTACTCCAAAGACAGATTTCTTTGGGTTGAGTCGAACATGGTATTGTTCCAGTCTATCAAAGATTTTATCTAAGATGTGGAGATGCCCTTCTCTAGTGAGTGATTTTGCTAGTAAGTCATCAACATAATCTTCCATCATAGTATGCATCATGTCATGGAAGATGGTGGTGATTTCTCTTTGATAGGTCACTCCTGCATTCTTTAGACCGAAGGGCATTACATTCCAGCAATATGTGCCCCATGGACATGTGAAGGCTGTCTTATGTTGATCTTCTAGTGCGATCTTTATTTGATTGTATCCTAAAAAGCCATCCATGAGTGAAAGCATGGCATGTCCTGCTGTCAGATCCACTATGATGTCGATATTTGGTAGGGGGAAGTCATCCTTAGGATAGGCCTTATTCAGATCTCTGAAGTCAGTACAAATACAGATGCCCTCTTTTGGTTTGCCGATAGGCACAATGTTGGAGATCCATTCTGCATAATCAATTGGTCTATTGAAACCAACATCTAGGAGTTTCTTGAGTTCTGTTTTGACTAGCACTACAATCTGGGGATGCATCTTACAAAGCTTCTACTTGACAAGTTTGGCTCCTTCTGCCATGGTGAGGTGATACATGACTAAATCAGGATCAAGCCCAGGCATGTCTGCATATGACCATGCAAAGTTGATCTGACGCTTTTGGAAGAACTCTATAAATTTAGGCTGTTCCTCTGGAGTGAGAAGAGATGCCAGATGTATGATATGAGGATTTTCAGGAGTCCCCACATTGTATTCTTTAGTTTCCTCGATGAGAATCATTGATCATTCCTTTTGTGCATTAGCAGGGAGGATGTCAAACCCTTCATCCTCAGGCGCCTCAGAGAGGTTTTCACCATTGAGTACGCTCTTTCTTTTTTCTTTTGTCGGATCAAATAGTGCCACAGTGTGGTTTTCACTGGAAGATCCATGTTTTAAAGTTATATTTTTGCAGCTGAAAGGTTTGGCATCTACCCTAAAGTATGCTACGCTATTAAGTTCAATGGCGAATCTAGCTTTGTGATCCCCGCTTGGTAGATTATCCCTTAATTCCAAAAAGTCAATGATAGCCTTATCGTTTTGAAAGAAGTCAAGACATGGGGGATTTGGTTGGTTCCATTCGATGAGTTCAGGGTGGATAATGGGCATTACTTTATCGATTAGGTTAAGTGCGTTAGATGTATCAGTGAGGGTTAAGACATTATGGTGAAGGTCGTTGATGGTACTCTCCCTGTCAGAATCAAGCGTAGGATGAGACGTAGGGTCTGTGGAAGATGTTTCCAGTTCAAGAACCCAAGTGGTCTTTATCTGTGCTTCTCTGTAAACAGGGATGTCTTTGCTTGGCGGAGGTGGTGATGTGTCTTCCTCATCTGAAGTGTTAAGCTATACAGAATCAAATTTCCATTCATGTGAGTCGGTCTTTGAGTCACTTTCCAACATCCGATTACTATACCATACTGGGATGTCCTTTGAGTTAAATACTGTAGGTGTGATTGGTTGATGTACCTTTGTAGTGATCGGTGCTACAGGAAGGTCAATGGGGATAAAAGAATCTGATATGGGGAGTACCAATAGTGTTGAATTAGTTGCTTGTGCTGGTACTGCTAGTGCCATGGATGCTGCTGCAGGTTCTGATACAGTTGTTGCTACTAATGGTACAATTGATGTGATGGCTGTTGCGGATGGGATTACTGGTTCGCTTGGTGGGATGAATGGCATTGGTGATGGTTGTGTTGGGGTTTTGAGCCTTGATGGGGTAGTTGGGATGGTGCTTGATGTTGCTTTAATAATAAAAGGTGTCTTTTTTGCAGTAGGCTGACATAATGGTTTGCTGGGTTGTCCTTTGAATTTGAGTTTAGGAAATATCTCTTTTTCAAAGCCTAGGCCTATATTACCTTTGGGCTTTAATTCCGGTAGCAGAGGTTCATGTCGTCCTTGTTTGTAGCATCCCAAAGCACTCTGACCATCATACCCCATTCTTTGCATAATGAGGATACCTTTGCCATACTGATCTGTAGGAAGTTTAACTTGCGGTATATCAGTGGTGATGGGATCTTTATAGATCCATTTTGCTAAGTCCTCATCTTGGGTTTCTTCCTCTTGACTCTTTCCAAGGATGAAAGGTGTCAAAGCACATGCTGGCGTGATTAGTGGTTGCTGGAGTAACTACTATGGTTTACCATGTGTTCTAGGAGAAGTGGGCATTTGTCCCACACAAAAGAGTTGACTCAAGTTGTATTCCCCGGGACCTTCCTCTGCTATTTTCATCTTAAGCTTTTCTTGCTTGGGTATAGTGGTGTTTGAACTGGCAAGAGAGGCTGGACTTATATATGATGTGGAGAAAATGGCTTCTCTATTATTAGGAATGGTAATCTCTGGTTGATGGCTGATATGATGGCAAAACGCAAAGGGATTTGCATCGCCCAGGATTGTGATCTCTGCACCGTTATGTGAGAACTTGATACATTGATGGTAGGTAGATGGTACGGTGTGCATGGCATGTATCCAGGGTCTCCCTAATAATAGATTTTATGGCAAAGGAAGGTCCAGAACCTGATAGATGATGTGCTTTACCACAGGGCCCACTCGGATTGGTAGTACCACAACTCCTTTGGATGAATGCTTTGCATCGTCATAGGCTTTGATTGTGATTTTCTTATGAGGATCCACTGATTCTATTGCATATCCCAATGTTGTGACCAACTGTAGTGTATAAATGTTCAGGCCTGCTCCATTATTGATCAAGACTCACTTGATCCTATGCTGGTTGATAAAGCCTTCAATGTGTAGCGAAGCATTATGAGGTTGCTGGAAGGAAGAGTTGTCACTTTCAGAAAAAGTGAGACAAGGTGATGACTTTAGACTTCCAACCATGGCTTGAAATTGGTCTGTATTTAGGTTTGCAGGGACTGACGCCTCTTGGAGTGCTTGATCTAAGATAGTTTTATGAGATGGTGATAGACGCAAAAGCTCTAAAATGGATATAAGCGCAGGGGTTTTATCTAATTGTTCCACAAGATTGTACTATTTTGGCCTGGAGGTGGTGCCTTGTGGAGCTGCCTTTATGGTGACCTTGCCACGATGTGTAACAACATTGCAATTTGAGTTGGGATTTTTGAAGGTTATAGTTGCAATTTGTTCACTGGCATCATATAGATGATTTACAGTGTAATTATATGCAGCCTATGTATAATCAGTGGTATCAGTGCCTCACCTGGAAGTGGAAGGACCCCTTTGATCTTGTGATGGAAGTGGATTTTTGAACATCAGATGATCATTATTTTTCATTTTTGGGTCATGTCCTTCAATTTCAATTTCTCCTCGATCAATAAGATCCTGAATGAGATCTTTCAATCAGTGACAATTACTTGTCTTGTGTCCTCTTCCTTGATGGAATTCACAGTGTTCAGTATCTCTCCACCATGCCGGTTTGACCTGAGGCTCATAGTTTTATAGTTTAGGTAGAGTGACCAAATTTTGAGAAATGAGTTGTCGCAATACTATTTCAATGGGTTCCCCTAAGGGAGTGTATGTGCGTTTCTATTTTTGCTGGCGAGGTATAGGTTCATCGTGAGATGTGATGCGACCTTGATTAGAAGGAACATTTGTGTTGTTCTGAGGTGGAGGATTTTGTCCTGCAAATCGAACCATAGGTTGTGCATTTTGGATAGTTTGGGCATCCACAACCCCATCGTTGACGATATTCTTGTTTTTATTCCAGAAGCTTGGTTTATCACTATTGAAGCATGGGCGAGGACCATCGTTTGGTTCATTAAAGATTTTGATGAGTGCCCGTTCACATTTTAAACCCTCGATGATCATATCATTAAAAGAGTCTGTGTCTTTCACATCCAGGTGAAATTCCATTTCTTCGTTTAAGTTGGAAATGAATATTTCCACTAGTTCTCGTTCAGGTAACTGAAGAGAACGTCTACTAGACATTTGGCACCATCGTTGCAGGAATACTGAGAATAGTTCACTTGGTTTTTGTTTGGTGTTGCACAGATCAGCCATGGTAATGTCATGTTCAATGTTATGAGAGTAATGAGCAAGGAACTTCTGGATGAGTTCCTCAAATGTTCTAATGCCACCTGATAGTTGGGAAAACCATGATGTGGTTGTTCCTCCCAAGCTTTGGGGAAAAAGGCGCATTAGGTAGGTGTCTTCATATGCCACTTCAAGACAAGAGGAATGAAATTCCCTGACATGATCGCGGGGATCCCCCTTTCCTCTATATTTTTCAAATTTGGGTGTTTCGAATCCTCATGGAAAGGGTGGCATGTAAAGATTCCTATCAAAAGGATAGGGACAGATGTCATTGAGTGAGAATTGGTTAGTCTTAACACCACTATGAAGCTGTTGGGCGAGATTCTTGACTTGTTGCCGAAACATCTCCATTTCATTTGGAGGAGGAGGTGGTGGGTTACCTTGGGGAATATTATATCTAATGGGATCTCTACCTCTTTCCTCTTCATGGCGACTTTGTCTTTCTGATGCTTGTCTTAATTGGGCAAGATCAAAGTCAGAAGGGGAGTTTTGCTCCTTCTTGAGCGAGTCTTAAGAAGTGAGCGTCCGCATTGCTCCTGAGTATTTTGTCAAATAGTCTATTAAAGAGAGGGTTATGCTGGGCCCTTTCTATTGTTGCAGGAGTAGGAGTACTTGGATTTTCGTCATTCACATTTCCTCCAAGTGTTTCTTGAAATTCATTGAGATTTTCCTCTTCTTCTTCTTCCATTTCTATTTCTCGTTGCCTTGACTGTGATTGGGTTTGAGGCATTTTGTTTTACAAGCTTTTGTTGAAGTTGTGTGAAAATGATGATGAGTGTTTGATGAAATGAGAGATTTGATGGTTGGTGAATTGTGTTGTATGTGGATCTCTAACACTTTTAAGGTAGATGTAACCGAAATTCCTTTTTTGAATTGCTTGTTTGTTTGATAAGTTTTTGATGTGATAAGGTGTAGAGAAATCTGAGATGTGTTATAGATTTAACTACCTAGTAATGAGAGGATTCACTCATGAACTAGTTTTAACCTTCGTAGATGTCTCTCTTAGGATGAGCTTATCCTAGATGTAGAAACAATCTAAAAAGTGATGTGATGCGATTGATTCAAGCAATATCTAAAAGAGAACTTGGGACAAGAACCTCTTAATGTTTTGAGAGTTGGAACGAATTGATGATGATGAAGTGATGATGTATGAATAAGATGATAGATGTTTTTAACTTCAATAAAAACTTTGTGTGACAAATGGGACAAACTCTACCTCTTCCCTTTCGGGTGTTGGTGGTATTTCTCGAGCTGTGTTGTATGTGATACAGACATTTGAGAAAAAGTTGGGATTAATCTTACCTCCTTGGTTTTTGTGATAACTCAGAGCTCTATATTGCATAAAAGCTCTACGGTTCAATGATTCTGAATGAAATTCATTTGTTTTGCCTTGAAGGTAGAGATGCATGTGACGCAAAAAGACTATATGTGAGACAAAGATTTGTCTATTTATATAGAAGAATTTCCTCCTTTTGATCAAAGCCTTTGAGCTTAATGGTCTTCTTTTCAAGTTGATATTCTGATGACACTTCTTCTTTCGCAAGATGTGAAGAATGGTCATAAAATTTGACTCTTTGTTGTTTGCACTTTGTTTTTGATGTGTTTGGTTGTTTTTTTTGAAAGATGTTTGGTTGGATGAATACTTGGTTTTTTGAAAGTGATTTTTTTGATTTTTCTTTGACAAGAAAACAAAGCAAGCACACAAACACAAGAATGTTGCCTAAAAGGCACAAATGAGTATGGGTCTAGATCAACCCAATCCTTGGACTTGTATATGACCTTTCTTTTAGATGTATTTTAAGGTGTATTTCCAAAGTCTGAAGTCGGCTCAATTTGCACTTGGTCTTTAAAATGAACACACTTCAAACACTTTTTATCCCTAAGGTCAAATGGCCAGTTGTGATAAATTTAGCCCACATCTTGATATTTCTTCAACTTTGGTACTACATACCTTATGAACCCCACCATGGCAGGTAAGGATGTGATATACTAAGTCTTGCATGAGCATAACAAATAGATGATCCCTATGATGGGGGAGTCACCACTTTTATCAAGCCACAAGTGACTTTTCAAAAAGCTATGTTTCTACTCAAGGAAATATGTATGGTGAGTATCTTGGGAGAAAAACCATCTATGCTCTTGCACTAAATTATATCGCAAATATCCTCAATCAATAGAACGGGTGGGCTACTACTTAAAGGTGTTTAGTCATGTTCGATGTTTTTGGACATAAGTTCATTCTGCAGTGACTCACTTAAGAGCCTTGTAACTGGTGGTGGGGCCCATTTGTCCTTTCGACCAGTTACACTGTAGGAACAGCTATACCCAAGGCTACAGCTTTCGCTCTCACTTGATTTCTATAGCGGCTCGAAGGATTTACTGCGCAAGGTCATTCCCAAGAGTATCGATCCCTTGGCAGGCCTCTCTTAAAAAGACAAAATTTGAGTGTTACTAACACTTTTCTCTTGCACCTAGGACCACGAAAGCCAAGGGAGAGGATAGTGTGTGTTAGAGGTAGGACCACTCGACTGACTTTTTGCACAAGTGTGCCAAGTACGAAAGACACTTGTTCTTTTTAACCCATCATCACAATGTGATCTAACTATTTGGAGATGTTGCTCCAACAGCCATGGTGTTCTTTTTAACTTCAAAAGCAATGTGTTTTGTAATCTAGAATTTGGAAATCCTGGTCAACTTAATAAAAAACACGTTTTCTTGAAGTAAAATTTGCTAGCAAAAATCAAAACAAATGGATTGTGTATTTTATGTGCACCAAAATTTGAAGTGTGGATTGTAAATCTTTTAGTTTGATGCAAGGAAATCAAATTTGTTTGTTGATTTTAAGCACCAAAAGACAAGTGATCCTAACTAGAAAGCAATGAAATTTTGTTTTTTTTCAAGTTTTTAAAAGCACCAAAAGACGAGTGATCCTAACTAGAAAGCAATGAAATTTTGTTTTTTTCAAGTTTTAATGTACCAAAGGAAAATTTGTGATTTTTAATGGTGAATTTTAACCTACACAAACAACAAATTGTTAGTAAAATCTATGTCCAAGGGGGGGCTTCCACAAGCCTAAAATTTTCACTTTTTTGGTTACAAGGTGATTTTTACGACATTCTGTTACAATAGCGCTAGTCTGTGTTTGAACAGAGGCACTATTTAACACAAAAGTGCTAAAAGAATGGGAAAGGCAGAGAGGCAAAAGCGCTGAAATATTGTCAATAGCGCCAAAAGAACGACAAACGTGCCAAAACAGGTCCAAAAGCGTTGAAATTATGAAAATAGTGCTATTGTAAGAACAATAGTGCTAAAAACATAAGTGTCGGTAGCTCTAGAATGTGTTCAATAGCGCCAAAGCGCAACTTGTGTGACACTTTCAACATTCAGACATGTTAGTTTGCTAAAAAAAAATGATATTTTTGGTGTTTCGATTCATGTCAGGTTCACCAAATGATGCCCTCCTAAATGGACAAGGTTAGCAAATGACAAACAACACAAGAAACTAGAAAATCGTTAGTGTTAGTCAATCAAAAACTAATCTAAACAGGCATACCAAGAAAGACACTAAAATCATACTAATATATCTAACTAATGAAACAAAGATAATGAGGCATCTCCAAATGCCTCTTAGTATGGTCTTAGCTCCTTCTCCCTTGTTCCTCTCCTCTCCAAGTTCCAAAATAGTGTAGCTCTCAGCAGCTTTTTGCACTATGGATGCTTATGGAGGATTGAGATTGTAGTATTGTGCTCCAAATGTGAAATGAAAAGCTAATACTATGCTATTGATACTAAAAATGATTTTTTTTAGTATCAAAATGACAATATATTAGTTGATTATGCTAAAATGCTCTCTTGAAATGCCTATAGCTTAAATGCATACAAGTTTTCAGGATCTGGATTATGAAGAAATGGGCTCTATTTATAGGAAAAATGGAGTAATGGATGGTTGAGATTGAGCAATCTCAATAAGGGTTAGGATTGAATGATTTCAAATCCATGTGAGGGATTTCAACCCAATCCCAAGATGACAAGTGTCAATGTGAGATAGGTTGAGAGGAGAGGGAATAAGCATTAAATGCTTGACATGACCTTGGGAGTTTAAAGTCAAGGTTGGTTGAATGAATAGACTCTTGTGCAAATGTGAAATGGATGAATATGGTCAAAACAATAAATGTTTGGGGAGACAAGTTTGAAATAACCATAAATGGTTATGTAAGAGCCATAAATGGTCATGTAAGAGCCATTAGTGGTCTTGGAAGACTTTGGGGGTTCATTTGTTGAACACACAAAGCTTTAAATGCTTTTCAAAGACTTTGGAGTCTTTGAGAAGTGACTCCATTTTTCTTAAGAATGTGACAATAATTAGGGGATGGATTAGGTTAATTAGGAAGGGGTTAGAAGAATCTAGAAGGGGATTAGATTTTGCAAGTGGATTTGGTGGGTGAGGGAAAATAGGATTTTATTAAAAATAAAAATTCATTTATTTCAATAAATGTTTGCAAGTTGCATTTGTAGGAAAATGCAAGTGGGGGGGGGGGGGGGGATAACGATTTAAATAAATGTTTTATTTAATTTATTTAAAAGAGGAATAGGGGATTTTATTTAAATAAATAAATTTTATTTATTTAATTGATTGGAATTTGATTTAATGAATTAATTAAAATAAATTGAATAATTTATTTAATTAATAGAAGAATGTTTGGAGATGAATTAATTAAATATTAATTTAATTAACTGATGGCTATTGGATTTTTAATCAAATAAATAGCTAATATTTATTTAATTAAGCTGGACAGATTTGTGTGACTACAATATATATATATATATATATATATATATATATATATATATATATATATATATATATATATATATATATATATATATATATATATATATATATATATATATATATATATATATATATATATATATATATATATATATATATATATATATATCAATTAACCCAAATTTTGATATTTAATTTCCAAAATAAAATCATTATTCCATACTTGAACGAAACAATTATCTAAGCTTATCTTTTTCGAGGACTGAGTTACACTTTTCAAAATATGAAAATTCAGATTAAAAGAAACTAAGATAGATAATCATTTCTATTTCCCTCAAACAGAAATACCTAATTTTAACCTTTCAAAAATCAGGTAATGCCCTTTCATAGATATATATCTACGAACGGAAATACAAATTAAATATTAACTAATATATATATTAATTTGAAATTAATAAAATATATACAAATTAATAATTTAATCATTAAATCAATATACTATTTAAAACATTTTTAATAATTAATATTAAAAACTTTTAAATATACTATTTAAAACCTTTTTAATAATTAATATTAAAAACCTTTAAATAAACCAAAGTTTAATTTTATTAAAAATTGGCAAAAAGAGGAAAATGTGGGGCCAACGTCCCAGCACGAGGAGTGGAGGTTATTGTTTTGACAGCGTTGCTACCAAGATGTAGCAGACGCTACCCATTGGTAGCACTGCTACCCAATGGTAGTAGGCGCTACCCTTTGGTAGCGCTGCTACCCGAAGGCAGCAATCGCTACCAAATGGTAGCATTTCTACCATAGGGTAGTAGCCGCTACCAAATGGTAGCGATGCTACCCGAAGGTAGCAGGAGCTACCCTTCCACATTGTGGGGGGGGTGGGTGGGGGGGAACCCAACCACATGGGGGGGTAAAGTAATTTATTTTTTATTTATTTTTTTTAATTATTTTTTTTAAAATAACTTTTAAAAATAATTAAACCCCAATATAAAACACAGCCTCAAACAGAGACTTAAACCCTTTTTTTTTTTAAACAAATCTGCCCCCACCCCAAATAAGCAGTCACTGAGAAATTCTCAATCAATCTCTGATAAATAAATTTCGTTTTCAAATTCCTCAGACATAAATATGTATTTTTTTTATGATCTCAAACAAAACCCCCAAATAAAATAAACTCAGAAATATATCTCCAAAACTTCTTGGTTTTCACATATTAACAATTTTAGAATAACTAGACTAAAACAGGCAATCTTTCCTCAACCAAATATCATATTTGGGAAAAACAAAATCCTTTTTCACAAAATATTTCAACCAATCTGCCAAACTCCAAACTAATTTTCAATTTAAAACTTAATCAGAAAACATTCAATGGAGTTTAAACAATATTTCATCAAGAATAGCCAAACCCCCAATATTTGTTCTATTTTTATTTTTTTTATAAAATCAATCTGAGCAAATCAGAAACTGAATTGAAAACAAGGAATGAATTCAAGGAGGGATAAATTCAAGATCTCATTGCTATTCTACTCTATTCATCAATCAAAAAGATTATTCAACAACAAACTCATTTCTTTCAACCAGAACAGTAAATTTCTTTGGCAATAAAGAAGGTTAATACAAATCCTACCTCCATATGCACTCCTAGAAGAGATTTGCTGAAGAGCCCAACCTAAAAGCTCTAGAATTTCCTCCTTCCTTCAAAAATATTCTCCCAGAAAACATTTTCCAAAATGTCTCTCCCGGAAATATTTTCCAAAAATCATCCTCTCAAAAATATTTTCCTAACCTAGGTTATATGGGAAAAGTTTTGACCAAAAAAATCTCATTTTAGAATTTAAAATATTTTCATTTAAAATACCATCCCAAAATTCTTATTTTTGAATTTAAAATACTTTTACACAAAATTAGAAATTAATTTCTAATTAGAAAAATTAAAATGCTTTCTCTTCCTCATTTAATTTCTAATTTTCTCAATATTAACAAAACTAACATTTATATTTCAAAATATTAATGAGGGTAAAATATTTTTTAATTAAAATAAAATCCCAAAATCAATCTTTCACACTATATCAATTATATTAAACTTGCTTTTCTAATTAAAATTGATTTTCTTAAATAATTGAAATCAACCTTTCTATATTTTTTATTTTTTATTTTTTTAAAAAGGGCAAAGAAATTAAATTAATTCTATTTCGAATAAATTTAGATCTTTCCATTCCAAAAGCATAAACAAAATAAATTTATCATTTAAAATTAACCATTTAATCGAACTTGCTACCAACTTGAATTGAGCGATTCCAATTAACGATTAATCGCATAAAGAGAACCTCTTTAATTTAGTCCCTTAATTTCTAATGTGTAAACACACATTTAATCAAATTAAATATTAAAGATAAAATACTCAATTTAACCACACACAAAATACGCAACCCAAGAAAACCAAACAGATAGACGACCTACATAACCACCCAAAGGGAATACCGATGACAATTGACGACGCTCACTTGAGCATGACTATGGTCAAATGAGGGTCTTACGACCGCCTAATCCAATCTCTAAGGACCAAAGAGGTACACTCAAACCTGCGAATCCAACTGGAGATGAACCTCGCACCCATGCAGTATTGTACTTGAAATCTCCTGCAACCAAGAGTCATACATGCATACATATATATACTTAATGAAAGTGTTAGCCCGAGATTAATAACACGAAATAGGAGAACTAATAAACTTGCATACAAATTGATGTGAAAAACACATTAACCGGTATACACAATAATCAAAACATCTGACTATAACATTATAACATGATAAACTAACCAAGGTCAAACTGAGATTAGAAATTGATTAGAGCAGGGGTACTACAGGGCCATTATAAAAGGCCGGTTCGAAGGTTAAAATGTGGTTATTGATTTTTAAAGCTATTTTTTTTATAGTTTTGATATTGATATCCATATTCACCATGAGAACATGGTTTGAGAATTTAGATGGGGTTTTTTCGACACATACAAATTTCCCTATCTTGTTGTCTATCATTCTTAAGATTTCTAAATTACGAAGTTCTATTGGTAAGTTATCAATTGATATTGCTCTATTTACCATAAAAGATTTTAAATGGGATGGACCAAAAAGGGGTTGTCATTCCCAGCATTCTAAGCAAAAGCCCTTATATGTCGGGATATCCCCATTCAAAATCTTATTTCTCAAAACTGGATTGCTACATTCTATTGAAAGGAAATTTTCAGGGAGGAAGTCGATACTTACCTGGCCCTGAAAGGCTGTCATCAACCATTCAGCGATTTGTTCAGCTGGAATACGAATACCTTCCCATCGAGCAAAGATAACGATTTCTTTACAATGCCTCTAATACTTTGTTAGAGTCTAATTGTTGATTTCTATTAGAGACCTTTCCTCTGTGGCTGATGGACGCTTTGATTGGACACCCTTAAAATGTTTGTCCACCACTAAATTCTGATGGTGTTTCAGTGAATGACTAGCAAGGTTTTCCATGCCCCTCGAAATCTTTGTTGTAAAATTTTGTCAGAGAGTGTTTCCCTGGTTAAAGGTTCTATCTTTATGGGTAGGTTTTAAAAAACCCTTCTCCAAATAATGCAGAGGATGGCGGTCATGGCAAATTGGCTGACGATTCACCCCACTAGCTAGTTATTTGGGTTGCTTGTGTCCATCCTTCTACCACTTCCAGTCGTCAATGAATGGGGGAGGAGGGGGAGCCCTTCCCATCTCTATCATCGAATATTTGGTTTTCATGAAGGTTTGTTGTTCCTGAGTTTTTGTTGTTGCGGAGATAGGGCCATCTTCCCGGTGATTGCTAGAAAGAACAGAAAATCTATTTGCGAAACCTAGAAAGTTGCCATACAGAGGCCTTGATAGCATATTAGATGTCGCATAGACATTGCGACAGTTTTTCACTTGTAGAGCCATTTTTTTACCTCAAAAAAAAATTTAACATTTTTATAATACAAATAAAATATAAGACTAAATTATGCTTAATGTAAGGTAATACAAAATATTAATATTTTTAAAATAATACAATAAATATCAAAAACATAATATAATGAATATTAATACAATCTAATATAAATAAAAATTGTTCTCTCTTTCCTCTCTTTTGCTACAACAAATATTTAAATTTTCTTTGCTATTATTTAGGTATAATTTATGATACGTTCACAAATCGCATTCTCAAATAAATATTAAATTTTAGAAGTTATAGTATTTTTTTTTTTGATCGGTAAGAGGTCGTGGCCAAAACATTTATTAATCAGAATTATTTTCTTACATCACTCCACTCGTGCGGGCACCAGTAGGAAAGAGTGGAGGTGAGAAAACCTTCAGCCTTGCCCAGGACTGTAGTCCAGATAGTTTCTACATCTAATTACAATAAGCATAGATTCAAAATAATACAATAACACCCCGAGCTAGGGTGAGCAAGTGGGAAGATATTTTCTTCCCTTAAAAGCCCATATTACTATTTTTCAATGCTCTATTTCAGAGTTCGAGCCTTGATTGCATGTAGTCTTTTGTCATTTTAGTAGCTTTCATTGTGACATTTGTTCAAGATGGCCCTGCCCTCCTGCATGGTTAGTTTTCAAAACACTTGCCCAGATTGTTAGTCACATGTAGTAATCCAATGTGATTTGACATCCATCTCTGATGTTACTAAATTATTAACCTCATATATCTGAAATTATAAGTCATCAACAGAGATTCTAGATAATTTTCATTTTGAGAAGTGATCATCCATAGTTATGAATCACCTGTTTACCACCTTTTTCTTATGTACCCGGATGCTATCCCTAAAAAATGGATGATATCCAGGATACAAAGGGTGTAAGTGGGACTTCTGTCTTGCCTGAGTCCAGCTAAGGGTAATAGAGGTAGATGAGTTTTATGGCAGAACCACATATTACCCGTTGTCTGTGGATTGTCAGATAACCATTCAATTATAGAAAGCTCAACAGCAAGTATGAAATGAGTGTATGGCAGGGCACTTAGGGGTTCCTATAGGCCAACACATGCATAAAATGAGGGCTTTTATTTTACCGAAATGGTGCACCTATCGAATTGAAGAAACCTATCGATGTTTCATCTATAAGATGATTTATCAGATAGACTTGGGCGTCGATGAACTTCAAAAGGGGGTTATCGCGAGCGTTATTTTTCATCGATAGAAGATTATCGAAGAAACCAAGGGAGGTTCCGTCGATGAAGCAAGGCTACTGAAGAAACTGTAGTATCGGTAGGATGTGTAATGAAATCATTGAAGGAGATAGATCTTTTGAAAAGATGAGATCGAAGAAACTGGGGAAGGTTTCATCGATAGGACAGTTCGAGAGAAGAAGGGTGTCGAAGAGATACTAAAGTTATTGGCCGATAGAGATAGTTTCATCAAAAGATAAAAGGTTAATAAAACATAAGAGAGTTTCATCGATATAAAAAAGGTATCAAGGGAAAGGGGACACTGATGAACCTAAGAGGGGCTCATCAAAAGCATAGATTCCACCGAAAGAGGATATCAAAGAAAGCAGAGAAGGTTTTCATCGATGGGAAAAGGCTTCCGAGGAAATAATGACATCAATGCAACATGAAGGAGACTTACCGAAAGAAGCGTTCTTATCGATAGTATGATCAAACAAAAAGATATCGATAATAATATAAGTGTCGAGGAGGCTAAAAGGTACATTACCAATGAGGGTGGTTTTACCGATGCAACTTTATCAAAGAAGATTACTAATGAGCTCATCGATGAAAGATGATAGTGGAAGCAAATCAACAAAAGACAAAAGGCCTTGATGAAACAATAGACCCATTCATCGAAGGAGGAAGTGATGTGGATAGAAAAAGTGTTTTGATGGAAGGATAAAGGAAGTTACCAAAGTCCAAGGTTTCTTCGACATAGGACCCAACGATGTCTCATCAAAAATGGGAATCGAAGAAACCTATATGTGTTTCACTGATAAGATGATTTATCGAATAGACTTGGGCCTCGATGAACTTCAAAAGGCACTTATCGAAAGCGTTGTTTTCATCGATAGAAGATATATTGATGAAACCAAAGGAGGTTCCATCGATGAGGCAGAGCTAATGAAGAAACTTCAGAATCGGTAGGATAGATTCTACCGAAATGATGAAATCGAAAAAACTAGGAAAGATTTCATCGATAGGACTATTCAAGAAAGGAGGGTATCAAAGAGATACTAAAGTTATTGGCTGACAGTGGTATTTTCATCAAAAGATAAAAGGTCGATGAAACATAAGAGAGTTTCATCGAAATAAAGAGGGTAGCAAAGGAAAGGGAACACCGATGAACCTAAGAGGGACTCATCGAAAGCATTGATTCCAACAAAAGAGGATATCGAAGAAAGTAAAGACGGTTTTCATCAACGGGAAAAGGCTACCGAGGAAATAATACCATCGATACAATGAAGGAAACCTACCGAAAGAAGCGTTCTTATCGAAAGAATGATCATGGTCAACCAGAAGGAGGCTACATCGATAAGAATAGGAGTTTCGAGGAAGCTAAAAAGCATGTTACCGATGTGTGTGGTTTAACCGATGCAACTTTATCGAGGAAGATTACTAATGACCTCATCGATGAAAGATGAAAGTGAAGCAAATCATCAAAAGAAAGATGGTCTCGATGAACAATAGACCCATTCATCGAAGGAGTGTAGTGGTATCGATAGAAAAAGTGTTTCGATGGAAGGATGAAGGAAATAAGGAAGCCCAAGGTTTCTTTGACATGAGACCCAACGATGTCTCATCGATATAAAAGGGTATCGAAAGAAAGGAAATGCTGATAAACTTCAGAAAGGACTCATCATAGATAGTAATTCCATCAAAAAAAGATATCGATGAAGGTGGAGATGGTTTTCATCAACAGGAAAAGGTATTCAAGAAGATAAAGGGTCACCGAAAGAAACATTCACATAAAAAGAATAAGGTCAATTAGATAAAAGATAGTTTCATCGATAAGGAAATAGGTTTCGAGGAGGCTAAAAGGAATGTCTTCGATATGCGTTGTTTCATCGATACAACTTTATTGGTGGAAGAAGTATTTGGTGAGACAATAGATCCAATCATCGACGGGACATTAATATCGATGGAAGAAGTATTTCAATGGAAAAATAAAGGAGGTCACCGAAGCCCAAGGTTTCAGTGACATACAACCCGATGGATATCAGATAGGAAGCGATGAGGAGACAGCCCTAGCAACTAAAAATAGTATGTCGATGAATGAAGGAAATACATGATCGAAGTGATATTCGAATAGAAGTTATAGTATTATTAATTGAAAAAAAATTAAATAAATTGATTTGATATAATTAATCGTATGATTATTTTAATTAATCTCTTCTATTTGCTAATTGTTTGAAAAAAACATATTGGAATACTATACAAATAGGGTTAGAATTATAGTTCGATTAGGGTTATATTTATAGCTTAGTGTTAGAGTTTAATTAGGAGTAGGGTTAAATTAGGGTTAGGACTATGATTCAATTAGTGTTTAATAAAAGGTATAAAATAAATTTTTGAGTTAGGGTTAGGGTTATGGTTATAGTTCAAACATGGTTAGGGTAAGGATTTAATTAGGGCAAGGGTGAGGTAAAGTTAAAAATTAGAGTTAGGGTTAAGGATCAATTAGACTTATAAGTAAAAAAAATCATTTAGTGGTAGGTTAAATTATTGTTAGGATTCAAAGAGGTTTGGAATACAATTCATATAAGACTAGAGTTATAATTGGAATTAGAGACATGACTTTTATTAGTGCATTCATGTTCTACCTGCTTGTTGGTGAGTGTGTCAAAACACCCATCAACAGGTTCTATCTTTGATAATTGTGTTAGAACATGGTTTTCCATTTTTTAAATATGGTCGATGGTGTAGTCATACGTTGTAGTAGTATAATTGGCATTGTTGTCTATCTTGGGGGATTTCCCTTTATCATGTTTTGGGAATGGTTTCATGAACATTTCATGCTCTTAATTGGATGTGTGACCATCAACTTCTATTGTGCCATTGTCAATAAGATCTTGGATGAGATTCTTCAATCTATGATAATTATTAGTCTTATGGCCTTTTCTCCTTTGATACTCACAAAATTCATTGTCATTCTAGCATGATGGCTTCACCTTTGGTTCAAATGGTTGATTATCTGGCAATATAATGAATTTATTTTCAACCAACTTCTTCAGTGTGGTTTCAATTGGTTCTTCCAAAGGATTATACTTCCTTGGAGGCTTTGATATTCTTTGAGTGTTTAATTGATTATTGGATGAACTAGCATCAAGGAAAGTTAACTTAGGTTTTACCACATTAGCATCCTTTGCCCCATCATTAACTTTATTCTTGTTTTTTATCCAAAATTGAGGTTTGTCTTTCCCATCCACTACCCCATCATTAACGGTATTCTTTTTTTTAATCCTGTAAAGCGGAAAATCGCGGTCGAACCCTAGTTGGTCTCCCCTCTTCTAGCTCCAAGGAGAGAGAAGGGAGGTTCGCTAGGATTCGATGGGTTTTCACTTAGGGGAAAGACTTTACATTCAAAAGAGGGGTTGAAACTCATAAGATCCAATCCCACGTAATGCAAGATTGGATGCTAAATGAATTTCAAGGGTTAGGAAAGCAAGGCTACCCTCTTTTGTAAAGATTAAGGAAATTAAGCTAAGGATGCATAGAAAGTCATAAAAATTCGCTTATAAACTGAGTTCGGGTTATAGGATGAAGCTGCGGACCTGGAATTAGTAGTAAAATGTCGATACGGCGTTGTCCTGCAAATTTGAGCAAAAGTTGTCGGGACGATGGCACCCGGCGCCACGGTCCTCCGAAAAATCCGCGAAACGAAGGGGGATCTGTTCGTCTCTGCACAAGGATTCCAGATCTTCAATTTCAGCCGCGTACCTGCAACCTACACATAGAAAAGCGAAGACAATTGGGGGGTTAGGGATTAGGGGTTTGCCTTTAGGTCAAACCCCGGTTTTGGAATTAACCAAGAAATGAGCAAGTGTTGTAAATGTAAATGACTGTAATGTAAAACAAGTACTAATACCTTGTTCTAAGGATGTTTGTATCCTTATGTGCAAAGGTTTAGATGTTGTATGTTGTAGTATGTAGCATGTAATAAGTGATCTCCTCTTCAATGGTTGAATCCTTGACTTGAATGCAACACTTAGCCTTGAATGGAGACTTGAAATGATCAATTGCTTGAATCCTTGAATGCTTGAATGCTTGAATGCTTGAGTATAGTTTCCATGCTTTTTCTGTCATATCGAATGAAAGAGGAAAATGTAGTTTATATACTTGTCATTTAGGACTGATAGACTGATTTTCCTGACCTTAGGCCGACCAGGGAAGTATATTTCCAAATTGCAAACAAAAAGACCCGAGCCCCTTAGGAGACCGGGCCCAAAATAGGACCCAGGGACCAGGGCGCTGGGCGCCATGGTCCTAGAGGACCAGGGCGCTGGGCACTCTGGTCCCACCTCCTGGGACATCAGGGTGCAAGGAGGTTCAGGCCAGAGTACTTGAAAAATGCAGTTTTCAGTGTCGTGAGCGAGTTTCGGGGTCTCCATTCAGGTTGCGTGTTGCGTCGCCATCGTGAAGACCGAAATGCAGTCGAAATTGCAAGTGTCGCAATTTTAGGACACTACATTTAGCCCCCACTTTAGCGGGAGTATGTATGCTCATACTTCCAGTAAAGTACAAGGAAACAACGTTGAAAGACTTTCACCACGTCAAGGAGGCAAGATACACCAAGCCCCCAGTGGACTAAGGATCTTACAACTTCGATTGACAAAGTAAAAGGGAAGATCACGAGGAAGAACCATGACTGTCAGTAGTAAGGTTCCCTCACTATGAGTCATGCAAAAGAAATACCAAAAATCTTCAAGACAAAGCTAAGTTTACCAAGAAATTTTCAAGTATCTTTGAAAGAATAGATAGGGTGTATGCCCCCCTACATTAAAGCGATCACACACGCCTCAACGGGGGTGATTGTTTTAACGTAGTGATACACATAAGAAAAAGGATCACGTTATCGCAAGGATTTAGCCCCCAAGTGTGAGATAAACCCAAGGATAATAGACACAAACACAAAGCACAAGGTGACTTCGCTTTCCTCGGGGTCAGTATGCTGTATGATAATTCATGTATATGTATCATATGTATGTATGCATAATTGTTCTTCATTCCCCAATCAAGGAAGGTCACCTAGAAGAAGGGAACACATGTGTCTTTTGATTCAACATGAGAGAGATCGAGAGATCTCAATGCTTTGCATCGTCCTCAAGTAGACAACACTAAGGACGACAAATAGAAGAATGAGAATAACATATAGAAGAAGTAACAAAAGAGAGGGGGAGAGAGTCTGCTATGCTAATGTAGCTAGTCTAGCATGTCATCTACCCCCCGATCTTGCTGATCAATGTTTCGGGAAGGCAGGGAACACGCTAGAGGAGGAACATCCAACACAGCAGATGGAGCTATCACAAGATCCAAACAACGGCTATGTTCATGTTCCAAGCCACATTGTTCTTGTCTAGGAGCTAGGATAAGTGCTTTAGAAAATTCATTAGATAAATGGTTATCAACATCAACAAGTTCATATTCACTATCAGAAGCAAGAGGAGTAATATTTTCATCTATATCATCATCAAGATTTATAAAAATAGGATCTTTAACTCGCACAGGATCAAGACCATCATGCATCTTATGTTTAGGAGATTTAGGCTCAATATCCGGCTGAGGAGAAAATGGAATAATGCTTGTTGAAGGTGTTTTTGGAGATTGTAAAGTTTGAGAAGCAGCTGCTTGAGCCCTAAGATGACGCTTTCGTCGACGTTCCCATGTAGAACGATTACGTCTAGTCTTAGTGGGAAGTGTAGAAGATAGAGGAGGTCGAATGTTCTCATCCCTATCACTTGGGTGTTTAGGTTGTGGTCTCTTAGGCTGGATAATAGGAGAAGAAGAAGGTCTCTTCTCTCTAGAGAAGGCAGGAGGAGGAACTGCTCCATATAAAGGAAGAATTTTTGGTTTAGGAAGAAGACCAAGTCCATCATGACGAGGAGGTATAGGTCTATTTTTAGAAGATTTATTAGGCATAGACATAGTCACATCCATGGGGACAGGTTGGGAATCTTCTTGGGGAAAGACATTAGTTTTGTCTTTCAAAGGAAGAATTTCCTTCTCAAGAATGATAGGAATGTCAAGTTTAGGTGCTCTAGGTTCACTTAGAGATAGGATCATATCTGTTTTCCACTTTTGATAAGATTTGAAAAGATGATCACTTCGCGGAGGAAGAGATTGGAATTGTTTAGGCCAAAAGTAATCAATAGGAACACTAGAGGTTCTTTCAGCTGGTTTAAAGAGACTATGATTGACAGTAACAACTTCACCATTATGGGGAAATTTCAAACACTTATGAATAGGAGAAGCAATAGCTTTCATGGAAGATAGCCAAGGATAGCCAAGCTTCACACGAAATTGTTCGGAAGAAGGAATAATAGCAAAGTTCACATCAAGAGATTTGTTATGGACCTCAATAGGCAATGTAATAGAACCAATTGCAGGAGAAGAAAATGCATCAAATAGTTTCACAATCACAACTGTTTTGTCATAGATCACTTGATTCAATTGCAAAGTAAAAAGAAATTCTTCAGTAATAACATTAACCATGCACGAAGGATCAATAAGCACTCCACGGCAAGGCATATTCTTGACTTTTGCAACTATGTATAAAGGACCATCAGGTGCCCTAATGGTTTCGCTAGAATCAAATGTGATGGAAGGTTCTTTAGGGTTTTCTTGCTGCTCTACAAAGTTAATCACATTCGGAGTCATAGACACAAGATCATCAGATGAGAGAGAGGAATCATTAGCCTCAATCACATTAGAAGTATGAGAAGTATGAGAAGGTAATGGATCAGTAAAAATCTGAAGATTTTGGTTAGGAGGAGCTACAGATGTGTTGCCTTTATCATTCACTCCAGAAATAGAAATAGTATTATTATCAATCAAATCTTGAATTTTACCCTTTAGAGAAAAACATTTTTCAGTATCATGCCCAGGCTGACGATGAAAGTGACAAAAAGCTTTGTGATCAAAATAAGGTGAAGTAATCTTTGCAGGATCAATTTGTCTTATAGGAGGAAGGGTAAGCACATTTTGTCCCAATAACTTATTCATAATATCATGCAATGATTCATTCAAAGGAGTATACTTTCTTTCTTTCTTGAAAAATTTAGAAATAGGAGGCACACCTGATGCTGCATTCACATTGTTGTTGATGATGTTTTCATTGAATTTGATGGAATCTCTGTTCGGTTTAAACTTCCCAAATGGTTGTTGACTGCTATCACCCTTATCACTCGGAGCCATAGGATGTGATTGTTCCATTTGACTCACAGTCAGTTGATAATTGTGAAGAGTGGTGCACAACTGTTGGAAAGAAGTAAACTCAGAAAACAGAAGTTTGTCTCAAATATCTTTTTGCAAATTAGAAATAAAGATTCTTTGAATATCATTATCAGGCACTGGAAAAGAAATTTGAGCATACAAATGCTTATATCTACCAATGAAATCAGTCACTTTTTCTTTAACACCTTGTTTACAATGCATCAAATCAATCAAAGTAACTTGAGGACTTATATTATTTTGAAACTGTTGAATGAAAGCATTTGCAATTTGTTCGAAAGAAGTAATAGAATAAGAAGGCAACGAGCAATACCATTGTAGGGCTTTGTCTCTTAATGTTCTAGTAAATAGTTTTGCAAGCAACCTTTGGTCATAAGCAAAATCAGTACATATTGTTTGAAAAGTCTTAACATGTGTTAGAGGATCTCCTTTACCATTATAAAGTTCCAAATGCGGGATTTCAACATGTTTAGGAGGAATAGCTCGAACAATGTCAAGAGAAAGTGGGCTCGCAACATCAAATGTGGGCACACTAAACTTAGATTGATTCATAGAGGCAATTTGTTGCTGTAAAGAAGAGACAGTTTGTGCAAGATTATTAATGGTAGCTTCAGTCGAAGAGTTCATATTAGGTGTGTTAGATTGAGATGGAGGTGTGATGTTATTGAAAGATGGTAAAGAGTAAGGTGGTGGGACCCTATGATAGTCAACCATAGGGGATGATTGGATAGGAGGAACACTACAAGGAGGAATGGAATGGTTAAATGAATTGCCCCCTTGTGTCATGTTCATTTGTGAAGATGTAATAGGAACACTTATTGAAGGAATGAATGAAGAAATCGGATTGAATGAAGGAATAGGGTTAATTGAAGAAGGAGGATTGCTCCCATGACTAGTGATCACAGGAGGAATGTCTTGTATAGAGGTAGTCATGATGTTTGATGTAAAGGTAGGTAAACTAGCAATAGAAGTGGTCAAAGGAATAGAATGATTGACTTGTGTAGGAGGTTGTGTATAACCTAAAGATTCAGCAAAACTCTTCATAGGCATCACATTCGAATCCACAATGTGTGCGATACCACGTAAAACATCAATTCCATTCTTATCACTTTGAAGCATGCGTTTTAGACCCTCAATTAAAGGAAGAGCTTGACTATCGGGATACTCATGAGACATCCATTGGTGAAAATCGTCAAATTGGTTATCCAATTTGGAAAGTTGTTCAACAGAAACTTCATGGGGAGCTTCTTCATCATTAGGAGGATTAGAGGAATTACCCATATCCTCGTTAAAAAGACTACTCAAATTAGGTTCCATCTCCTCAATAGTTAAACCTCGGAAAGACTTAATTCTACGGCTTCGTCTAACGGGAATAGTGTAAGTAGGGCTTATTGTTGTAAAATTCATGCACTAGAGAGAGAGAAAAGACTTTGATTTTAGAGGTAGCAATTTTCAGTAAAACCAGCCAATCTTCCAGATTTAAGCTGTTAAATGCAGTCACAACAGTCTCCCGAAATTTCGAAAAAAATATCCGGGACCGTGGCGCTCGGAGTGCAACACGGTCCTTGCAACTTTTTTCGAAATTTGCAGGGATGAAAGGTATGATGATTTTAGAGCTAATCTGAAAAAATTGAGGGATTTTACGATCTGTAGATAGGCCAAATTAAAGTTGCAAATTCAAAATTGAACCCTATCAAGATTGTCGAAAAATGCAAAATTTGAATTTTGAAAAAGAGAGGGAAACTGAAATTTTGAATTTTATGATTTTAGAGGGAATGTCAAGAGCAATGCAAATTTTGAAACTTGAAAATTGACTCAATTTCACGCAAAATTCAATTTTGAAAGCGGAAATCAAAGTTGTTGTAATTAGGCACTTAATTTCAAAAGTCACAAAATGCAAATATTTGAATAAAGCACTGAAATTTCGAATGAATGCAAATACAATTTTCAGATCTAAGACAATAAGAACACAATTTTGACACAAAATTTCAGTTTCGATAATTTTTGAATGATTAGGAGCCTTAGACCAAGCAATCACAAGACCAACTTTGACTGTAATTTTGAAAGTGTTATAATTGACAAAATCAGCCAAAATTCTGGATTTTAGCAGGAAAATACAGCAAGATCTCGCTCCCGAAATTTTGGAAAAAATGTCGGGGACGATGGCGCTCGGAGTGCAACACGGTCCTCGCAACTTTTTTCCAAATTTTCAGGGATGAAAGATATTGTGATTTTATTGTGGAATCCAAAGTTACAGCTGATTTGGAGATGTTTTGATCGGTCAAATTGTCGGACAAAGGTTGAATCAAGAGGGTTTCAAAAATTAGGGTTTTGACTTTTAACCACTTAATTTTCAGAATTAAAGCACAAATATGAATTGATAATTTGTAATAGAAGGACAAATCTGAAACAAGCATTAACATTTAGACATTTCGCAAGTTTAATTACTAAAAAGAAATTTTAGGGTTTTAATGCAATCACCTCTAAAACTTTGCAAAAGATCAAACATGGAAATGTAATCAATTTTTTCAGATCTAAGCATGAAAAATCAGAAAGGATGTTCACGTCGGGTTCACCAAAATGTAAAGCGGAAAATCGCGGTCAAACCCTAGTTGGTCTCCCCTCTTCTAGCTCCAAGGAGAGAGAAGGGAGGTTCGCTAGGATTCGATGGGTTTTCACTTAGGGGAAAGACTTTACATTCAAAAGAGGGGTTGAAACTCATAAGATCCAATCCCACGTAATGCAAGATTGGATGCTAAATGAATTTCAAGGGTTAGGAAAGCAAGGCTACCCTCTTTTGTAAAGATTAAGGAAATTAAGCTAAGGATGCATAGAAAGTCATAAAAATTCGCTTATAAACTGAGTTCGGGTTATAGGATGAAGCTGCGGACCTGGAATTAGCAGTAAAATGTCGATACGACGTTGTCCTGCAAATTTGAGCAAAAGTTGTCGGGACGATGGCGCCCAGCGCCACGGTCCTCCGAAAAATCCGCGAAACGAAGGGGGATCTGTTCGTCTCTGCACAAGGATTCCAGATCTTCAATTTCAGCCGCGTACCTGCAACCTACACACAGAAAAGCGAAGACGATTGGGGGGTTAGGGATTAGGGGTTTGCCTTTAGGTCAAACCCCGGTTTTGGAATTAACCAAGAAATGAGCAAGTGTTGTAAATGTAAATGACTGTAATGTAAAACAAGTACTAATACCTTGTTCTAAGGATGTTTGTATCCTTATGTGCAAAGGTTTAGATGTTGTATGTCGTAGTATGTAGCATGTAATAAGTGATCTCCTCTTCAATGGTTGAATCCTTGACTTGAATGCAACACTTAGCCTTGAATGGAGACTTGAAATGATCAATTGCTTGAATCCTTGAATGCTTGAATGCTTGAATGCTTGAGTATAGTTTCCACGCTTTTTCCGTCATATCGAATGAAAGAGGAAAATGTAGTTTATATACTTGTCATTTAGGACTGATAGACTGATTTTCCCGACCTTAGGCCGACCAGGGAAGTATATTTCCAAATTGCAAACAAAAAGACCCGAGCCCCTTAGGAGACCGAGCCCAAAATAGGACCCAGGGACCAGGGCGCTGGGCGCCATGGTCCTGGAGGACCAGGGCGCTGGGCGCTCTGGTTCCACCTCCCGGGACATCAGGGTGCAAGGAGGTTCAGGCCAGAGTACTTGAAAAATGCAGTTTTCAGTGTCGTGAGCGAGTTTCGGGGTCTCCATTCAGGTTGCGTGTTGCGTCGCCATCGTGAAGACCGAAATGCAGTCGAAATTGCAAGTGTCGCAATTTTAGGATGCTACAAATCCAAAATCGAGGTTTGTCTTTCCCATTTGAATCATCTTTATTGGACTCCTTAAATAACTTTATGGTGTCTTAATTAATAAGGACTTTCTCAACTGCTAGACCCTTTTCAATGATTTTGTTAAAGGTAGACAAACATGCTTTTCTTAGTTCATATCCAATATCTTTGTTGAAATTTTGGGTAAACATATCAACCATTTGTTTTTTGTGGAATGTGACAAGAGCAATGACTAGCCAAACTTCTCCATCATTGTAAAAATGATGCAAAAGATTCTCCATTTTTTTCTTTGTGTTGCATAATGTGGTCACTGATATGTTTGTTTCAATATTGTATGAGAAGTTTTGTATAAAGGCCTTTGCCAATTCACCCCATGACTTGATCCCAAGCAAAAGTTGTGAAAACCATTCCATGGATTGTCCACCTAAACTTTGTGGAAATAATCTTATCAAGTAGGATTCCTCTCTTGCCACTTACATGCAAGTTGTGAAAAAATCTATAATATATTCCTTATTATCTTTGTTTCCTCTATGCTTATTAAACTTTGGCATCACTAAATTTGGAGGAAAATGAGGTTGTCACAAGGGTTTTCACCCGAGAGCTAAGCTAAAAGCTCAGCAATCTCGTGAAACATGGGAACATCCTCGAGCCTGTGTGTTGCTCATTGTGAGGATGAACCTCCAGATTATGGGTTGGCTCCCCTTTTGATATCCTAAAATACTAACAACTTTCTTAATAAAAGGAATAGAAGGATGCTTTAAAACTGAAACTAAACTAACAGGTGATGCACCAAACATGTTTTTAGAATTGTACCATTGTTCTAGACACACATAATGACTAACTTATCAAGTCAAAACATGTACACAGTGTAAATGATCATTTAACTCAAGTCAAAGTATGAGTTCGCTCAAAAGATGCACTAAAGGTAACTTTTTAGAACTCTTCCCTCCAAACAACATGATCTCTCACCTTCTTTTTCTCTTATTTTAAAACTTATCCAAGGAATATATCAAATAAGGCAAATTTTGACATTCTAAATTGATTACAAGGCCCCACTTGACACTTAACACAAACCTTAGGGTTCAAAATGGAGACAAAACTTTACAATAACAAAATACCATGAAAACACAATTAGACCAAGGGGAAAAATTGGATAATAGGAGGTATTGGTATGCTTTTGTCAAATGGATAAGGATATATGTTATTAATTATGTAGTCCTTTGTAACTAGTGTTTGCATACTTGCCATTTGTTGTTTTAATTTCTTAATTTATTTTTGCAAATCATTACTAGATGGCACTTTGTCTCTTTGAGGTTTTCCCATGCCTGAGCCACTAGGAGGAGGAGGGGAAGTAAAATGATGCATGTAATGATGATATTAGTTATATATATGCTTTGGTGGAGGAGGAATATAGTTATTGTAAGGGCCACTTGGTTTGGTATTATGATGAGGAGCACTAGGCCTAGGATGATTATATGTATCATGACCATTGGTAAAATTGGTATTATAGATATGATCTTGATTGTTGCCCCCAAATCTAACACAGGGTCTCCTTGCATAGGTATTGTCATGATCTTGGATGTTCTCTTGTTGGGTATATGCATTGGTATTCCTTCACCCTTGGAGAGGATGAGCACGAGGTTGTTCATGAGTGCTTCTAGCATCATTGGTATAAGAATGAGTGTTAGCTACTTTAGGTCTTTGAAACAAGGATGAGGGTGACTCAGGCATGAGCTATTCTCTTCTATTACCACCATCAATAGCACTAGGATTTGCATTAGCTCGATTGGGGTCCTCTTCCAAAATTTGTGACACATTAAAGTCATGGGGTAACCTTTATCCACTTTGCATTGACACATTAAAGTTATGGGGTAACCTTTCTCCACTTTCCATAAATACTTTTAAAAAGTATTGATGATCTCTTCTCATGATTTCCTCAACCAATCTATTAAATTGTGCATCGAATATAATGTCTTGAATTTCTGCAGTAGTAATGGATTTATTGTCATTGTCATTTTCTAGTGGATTACTGCAATTGTCAAAGATTTGTGGGTTGTAAAATTCATCTCCATCAAACTCATATGTACTCATGTTGAGAGATCTTAAAGCTTCTTTGTCTTCTCTTCTAGACCTTTGTGAATGAGTTTCAACCATGAAAGACCTTGGCTAAAAAAATGAAGGATGGAAGAAAATATGAAGATTATGGAAGACCAAGAGGATTGTGAAATGGAAAAAGAATCAAGGGTTATCTTGCAATGTCCCAAAAGTGTAAGTTCAAGATAAATGTAATAATCTAAAGCAAGGTGTGGCTTCAAAAGAGATGATAAACTCTTGATGAAGTAAGTTGACCTT
The DNA here is from genome assembly GCF_030272615.1 of Cryptomeria japonica. NCBI lineage: Eukaryota > Viridiplantae > Streptophyta > Pinopsida > Cupressales > Cupressaceae > Cryptomeria > Cryptomeria japonica. The sequence goes on from NC_081413.1 coordinate 158,768,461, forward strand.
AACTAAAGATAGCCAAATAGTACCTAAGAGGATAAATCTAAGGCAGGAACCACCTAGAAATGTGATGTAATGTGTTTGCAAGATAGGATAAGAACCACTAAACAACCTTTTGACTCTAGTTGGAAAAGTGTGAATGGAAGATTGCAAATGATGTTTGCAAATATATGAAAAAATTGTTACAAGTGATGGTTGACCTAAACATGAATCCCTATGGAATCTTCCTTAAAAGCTCTTATGATCTCAAAACATACACATGGTATGAGTTCATAGACATGTCAAAATTCCACTTATATGTAGTTTTACAGTCTAGATACACTTTTTCATAGTTGTAATACAATTATTAGTATTGTTCAGATACGCGATAATAGAGTGTATATGCGCATCAATATGTGACACAAACGCGACAATACTGAACACACATGCTATTTTATTATGAATAATGATTTCTCAATTATGTTCCAATACACACCAAAAAGGCGATAATAGGTGTCAAATACGTGCTAGAAATAAGCACAAATGCAGCCAGAGAGATCGTATAAGCACTAGAAATGAACACAACGTGTTCCTAGCAAATTTTTGGTTTTTGTCCAAATTTTAAAAATGTTGAAAGTGACCATATCTCAATGTTGATTTCTTTGTGGCAAGAAAAACACAGCAAACAAGAAGACACAATGTCTGGAGGTGTTTTTGTAAAAATTTGAGCACAAATATGTATGTCTAATAGGCCAAAATATCCCAATTTCCACAAATTGAAAACAATTGTAAGCAAGCACAACCTAGACTGGATTGAGGATACTACTTGTTGAGTTCCCAGTATGGATAAATATGAGCCGCACTTATTTAGAGAAGATAGCCTAAAAATTTGGTAGCACTAGCTCTCCCACCATGGCACTCACTTCTTGGGCATACCAAACTTCAAATTCCTAAAGACCCAAAGATCTAGAGGAATTCATTATCTCTACTTTGAACTGCGAGAATGTGGGATGACTTAAGAGGTCTGACCTCCTACACCAGCAAGCAAAAGGGATTTTGGGTGACTAAAAAAAACTTGTCTAGTGGGGGAACTTCAATGAAATTCAGTGTCTACCCATGCAGCGGTGACTCACTTAAGAGCCTACCCCAAGGGAACCATCGATATAGATACATGTCACCAAGTAGTTGTGACTTTTGTCTAACTTTTCAATTTATATAGCGGGTTAAAGAAGTATCGCTTGGGTCGTTCCCTCTCACTAGCCTTATGGGCCACTCAAGAAGCAAGCCCTTCTAGCTAAAAAGAAGATAATAAAAATTTCTCTTACACCCAAGGTCCAATGGAAGGCGAGGGGAGAGGATACTTTTGTTATTATCTTAGCGTTAAACACAAAACGTGCCAAAAGCACAAGACACTTCAAATAAGTTAATTTACCCCAAATGAAAATTATGTGACCTAATTAAACTAGAAAAAGGACAAACACACACCTAAATTACCCCTGCAAGAAAAGGTTAGTAGTTTCAAATGAGTACCCCAACCTGCAAGCAAACCTATTAGGTTAATTTTATAAATCCCAAAATGAAATGTGAAAAGGGGCCTTCAACAAGATGATAGAGATAGTTGCACCACTTTGTTAGCCATAAAGGGGGTTAGGACAAAACCAAATCAAATACAAAATTCTAACCCTAAATGAAAGACAAAAAGAAAATACAAAAAACATAGATGTTGTTATATCTGACACAAACGCGAAAAACCTAGACTAAAACCTATCAACAACTTGTGAAAATATAGAAAACATATATGTGACAAAACATATCGTAAATGCAACAATAAATGTCACATACATGGCATAAAAGATCAGATACACAACTTTGTGAAACGTAGATGTGATAAGACAACACACAAACGTGACAAGAAATTGTAAAATATTGTTAGATCTGAAAAACACAGACATGGGAAAAGAATACATATACACACTAAGATAGCTCACAGACACGATGTGCAAACACAATTTTGGTGAGCCTATAAAATAGAAAATCAGATAAGAACATGAAGGTTGATTAGATGCTTGACTGCTTAATCACATGAAGATTTATTAAAGTAGTTGTGTAGATGCTTGATTACTTGATCGCATGAAGGTTGATTAAAGTATTAGATTGGGATTATAATCACATTAGTTAGTTAGGCAAGGATGAAAGGATCCTCTTATATAAAGAGTACCCTAGAAATCGAGGTATAGGATTAAGAGGTGAAAGGATAAATGGTTGGCTCAAATTAAAGAGTAGGTATAGAAAATGATAAAATATGAAGGGGGGTTAAAAGAAAATTAAGAGATGAATGACAAGTGTCATTAAGGGAAAAAGCTAATGAATTAATTAAATAAATAAATGTCCATTTAATTAATACAAAAGGCTGAACCAATTAAATAACAAAAATATTTATTTAATTTAGAGAAAGGATAATTTATGTTTTTTTATGGGTTTTTTATGCATATATGAATTAACCACTAGAATTCAATTCTAATTAAGAAAATCCAATAAATGACAATGAAATGGAATCAAAATCAATAGAATGAATAATAACCTAAATAGGAATCCCTCTACTAATTTGAATCATAACTTCTATTGCTCTTCTTCATCATTGAGGCTGCATGGCTCTTAGTATCACGTTGGGATTCCTACATAAAGATGGCACAATAATTTTGAAGATAGTGGTTACCAAAATTGGGAAATGGATGCTCAATTTAAAAATTCTACATGAGAGGAATGGATGGTTGAGATTGATTGGAGAACGAAATTGTTCAACAGTTGAGATTGGTTGAGACAAAACTGATTGGGAGTTGAACTCATTTGATGGATTAGCCAACTAAGTTGGTTGATCAATGAACTAAGTTGATTGATTAGTTCCAAAAAGCTGATATGGAGTTAGAAAAGGTGATTGGCAGTTAACTGAGTTAACTAGGGAGATGATTGATGTGATTGAGAAGATGACTAAATTGATTGCTTAGTCAAATTAGAACTCAATGCCAGTTAGAATTTCAACATGTGTTGTAGGAAATTGGGTTGAAATTCAAATATCATTTGTATTTGACTTGAATTTGGATTTTCGAATCATGAAATTGAAATACAAATTTGATGAAATTAAACGAAATTAGAATTGGGGAATTTTGAATTTTAAAAGAATGAATTAGTTAATTAAATAATTTAAAGAAACTATTTAATTATTAGAAATTGAATTTAATTAAATAATAAAAATTATTTAATTAAAGGTATTAATTCAAAATTACTTAAATAAAATATTTAATTAATTATAAGAAAGGAGGTTAAATGATTAGGTGATGAAGGAGAAATAGAATAATTGGTAATGTTAATTTGACGATTAAATTAATTTAGAGGAATATAAATTAGCTTAATTAAATAATCAAAGAATTATTTAATTAATTAAGGCAAATAGTTAGTGTGTTAGCGATGAGACATTTTTAGGTATCTACAATTGTCCCTCTTTGAGACAATGTTGGAACAACGCTATTTCAAAGAAAATGAAAAAAAAAATCTTGCTCCAATATGCCCTAGCCATAGCAAGGTGTAATTATGCCCCCTCCGAAATTTGGTCGAAAAATTATGAAATTGAGACCAAATTAATGCTATCACGCTCAAGAGTTATAGTTTTTGGTTTTGTGAAATTTTGAGGTCATTTGACTGACTTATAAATGCGTCGCAGTTCATGGGGTCCATGGTTGTTTTGGAGGGAAAAACCCTAATTTTGGGCTATAAATAGAAAATCTAACCCTCATTTGGCTCTTTTGCATTCAACGAGTTTTGAGCATCTAGAGTGATTTTTTGAGCTTTCTGTGAGCGATTTGAGCACGATGCCAGGCTTTTGAACATGATAACACTTATTTGAGTGTGTCTAATTATATCAGCGTCCACCTAGCATATGAGGCATGGTGAGTTTTCCAAAATAATTGTATGTTTTTTTGCCTTTATTTGAACTTTTTCTTAATTTTTTCTGAGACCTCATTTTATAACTATGTTGCATTTGTATATCGAATTTTTTTGCATCTGTGTTAAACTTTTCACATGAGTTATTACTTTTTTCACATGTATATAATTGTTTTGCATCATTTAGTTGCATTTCACATTTGATTGTGATTTTCGCACAAGTGCATAGTATGACACATAGGTTGTATGTGTTACGTGTATGTGTTATGGAGTTTGCATGAGTCATATATGTTTTTCATTAGCAAGTTCAGTTCCATATTTGTTGTTTTTGGAATAATTTGTAGTGTTTGACTAAATAGTTTAATCATAAGGCATCTTTTGATTGATGTTTTTGACATTTTTTATGCAGGCGATGCTTCATGTTCTTGGTACAAGGCAAAATAGGCCTAGTGGGCTCACCTTGCATACACAATTGATTCCTAAATATATTGCATTGATTTGTCATCTTGGTCTATATCATGTTCTCCATCTCCCCAAGGACACGACCGATAGGGGCCTTATTACTGGTTTGGTCAAGAAATGGCATTCTGAGACTTGCAGTTTCCATTTGCTAATTGGTGAGGCGTCCATCACACTGGAGGATGTATGGAGGATTCTAAATATTTCCATTCATGAAGAGAGGGTCATTTATAATCATAAAGCATGTGTTGCGACACTCTACAAGCCTTTTGAGTGTGATGAGCAGGATTTGTAGATGAGTAGCCAGTATGAGATTCATGGGAAAAGTTGTGCAGATTATGATGACTTGACCATTATAGTATGTATCATTATAGTAGGACCATTGATCATGGACAAACGATGCCATGGATTTCCAATAAGCTAGGGTAGGGTATTGGCAAGGATGATTGTTGACAAATGGGTATATGCATGGGGACCCACTGTTGCACAGTGTTGTTTATTTGAGACACAAATCCATTAGTTGTGGCATCACACTCTTACATGTCTGGGATTGGGAGCATATAGTTATATTCAAGCCATTTGTGCACATGCAATTGTAGGCTAAGGAGCCATATGCATTTAGATATATTACTGGTATGAGACACAGGGGTGTGGGGAATACCCTTTATTGGAGGCATGCTATAGATGTACTGCAATAATTCATTTGGAGCAGGTTTTACTTTAGTGGTGAATATTTCACGTTGGCAACCTAGAAAATGGTGAATATATTGTACTGACCGGGGGTGGCCATGTCGCCAAGAATTTATAAATATTCATCAAATGCATGAGCCAATTGCCCATTGTTTTATGTAATTAATTGTATCTATGTGAAGATTTCGCCAATAGAATCCACATTTTCCACATAGTAAATTCATTTTTTGCCTACACTCTTCGAGGTTGCCTTAATAAATGGTCATAATTCGCCAATAGCCATATAAAGATTTATTTTCTAGGACGACCCGATTCACCTGGCATTTTGCAAACGCGTGTCTCCATTCACCCCAATTTTTTCTAGCTCTATTATATTTGCCAATTAACTGGTCATCCCATAATCACCTTGGAAATTACATAAGACGTGTTATAGTTAAGTAGAATTCACCAAATATTTGTATACCATATAAAATTCCTGTCGAATTCGCTAAATAAGGATTGGTATAAATACATTCAAAGATTAGATCTATCTCTACACAATTTGGTCGGTTTTGGGCTCTCAATTAGTGAAGTTTCAGACCACGAACAACCATTGTTGCTGACTGCATTGGTGATTGCTAGTGACCTATTAGGTGAGTGATCATGTTTTTGAAGAGTTATAATATTATTCTAAATTCATCTCTATCTGTTTGCACTGTTGAGTTCATTCTTATTCAGTAGGGACCTGTCAGTGCCAGTGGTCACCCAGGAGACCTCAAACATCTAGATTGTAGGTTGTAGGGCCAATGAATCATATAGTCTAGTCTATTTACTATTATTACTTCTTCAACAACTTGATTTTTTTTGCAGCCTTTATTTCATTGGAGATGTCAAATAGGAAGAAGGGTAGGAATCCTGAATGTGGAAAGGCCAAGAGAGGCCAACAAAATGTAGAACATTATCTTTGTACTTTAGCATTGGCAAAGATCATGGTGAAAATCAGGAAGGTACATAATCACAAGCACAAGTACAAGATTCACAACTTTCATCATATATTGAAGAAGGCGGAGAACCTGATATCTCAGATCATGATAAACTTGAAGAAGATTTCTTGGTAGATACCCAAGTTATCCGAAATAATATAATCAACTTGGGTGATAATGCCATAGATGATAATGCGCGGAAGGGGGAAAGAAAAGCCATATCAAAAAAGGATCAACCCAAATAAAAAAAGGATCAGGAGTGAGATATGTCAGTGAGGAATTTTCAAATTAATTGGGTGTCAAAGTATTCATTCGTTGAACCAGTGGAGAATCTAATTGAAGGCGAGCCTCCAATAGAATGCAGGTGTAAGATTTGCACTTAGAAACAAAAGAAGGAAAAGAGGTTGCAGCTAAAAATTGACACCATAGAAAAGCATATGGGTAAAGTTTATGAAAAAAAAATGATAGATGGAGTTGAAAAATCAGTGATAAGATGGAAAACAAAGGAGGAATGTAATCATGTGAGGAATGCCAAAGAATTTAATTTTTTGTGAGAAAATACAAACTAAGCCTGCTGAAGTTAAAGGTTTTATTGAAGTTGTTCTTTGAAAAGCAATGCAAATAGAACACTTGGGAAAAGCTATTTAGTTAAGTGTTGTTTTTTATATTTTGAGTAGAGGACATGCTATGATAGACTACCCATCAATGAGCAGTATATTACACTTTTTGAAAGTTCCTAACTACCCTAATAGTCACTGGTCAGTAAACAGTGGATGGGAATGGGCAAGTTGTCTTGATGAGGTTGAAAAAGAAGATGTAAAGGAAAAAATAAGAGATTCAAACTTTTTTTGCATTGTCTTTAGACAAAGTTACGACAATAGATAATACTTAGTAGGTATGCATGCATTTTTATACTTTACAGAATCATGCCCCCCAACCTCATCTGCTATCTGTTGCTAAAATGAAGGATAGTGCAATAGCGGAAAATTTATTTCAACTAGTAAAGAGTTGTTTCATTGAATATGGAGGTATGGATGACATGAAGATTGCTAAACAGTTGATGTGTGTTGGAGCGGATGGAGCTTCAGTAATGCAAGGTCACAAGAACGGTCATTACACAAAGATGGAAAATTCTTGTGCACCCTTCATTGCTGGCATTCATTGCATGGCCCACAGAATGAATCTAGCTTTTGGAATTGTGAGCAAGTATGCTCTAGTAAAAAGAATTGAACATTTAGTCAGAGAGCTCTACTCATACTTTTGTCGAAGTCCCAAATGATTTATGAAATTTCAACACTTTGTTGATGGAATAACCGATGTGAAAAAGCTTCTTAAGGATAATGATACCAAATGGCTCTCTTTGGATGGTCCATCGCATCGATTTTTTTTCAGAATATTCATCCTTGATTGGACTATTTCACACAAATTGTGATGAATCAAAGCAAACAAAATTTCCTGACCTGCTTCAGAGGTCAATTAATATAGAGACACTCTTAACTTTAGCAACACTTCTCCCCATGCTAGAGGAAATGAGGAATATTATGAAAAAATCCCAACAAAGATCTATGCATATTGTAGAATATGTTAAGTTGCATAAGATGACATGCCTCTCCCTCAATAATCTCTATCGATCTCAACCAACATTATCTGATGAAAAATTTGCTAAGTGGCAGATACTCACAGATTTGAACAATCCTGATAACTTTTTACAGATCAATGCAAATGGAGAGATATGTGCTAGTGTATGGAGATTTGAGATACCAATACACTTCTTTGCCATGGTCAAGCCCGAGGAACCAGGAAAGCGCCCCAAGAAGCAACTAGCAAGAGTTACGAGGGAAGATTTTAGCAAGATTGTTGAGTTTGTAACTACTTTTGTGAATAAAATTGCCTATGATCTTTCCTCACAGATTAGAACCATATTCCCTCCTGAGAATCTACTTGAAGCCATGTCTATTGTGTTTCCTCAATATTGGAGCTTCAACAGTGCAACCAATTTTTGAGCTAAGCTACTGACTTTGATAAATCAATTTTACAAATCCATAGAATTCAATGGAGTAACTATAAATAGAATTTTAAATAGAACTCTTCTTAGAGAGAAATCATTTTGTTTTCCATACACTATGAGGGAACAATATGATAGAATGGAGAACCCTCACGAAGAGGGATTAATATCAAGGCTTTTGACAAATCTAGGTAAGAACGAAGTGTTGTATGATTTAATATCAAAATGTTTCAAGCTTGTTGATTTATGTCTTACCATGATATTGGATTCGATGGAGGATGAGATAGTTTTCAGTGCTTTGGGGTTCATAAAATCAAAGCTAAGAAACAAACTAGACAAGAGTTTGGAAAATTACTTGAGGCTGTATACATCTAGCTATGATGTCCACAGTTTTCCTGACGACAGGGCACTGAAAATCTAGAGGTCAAAATGTGAAAGAAGAGGTTTGGGAAACACTTCAAACCAAATTTCTAGTGGGACAATTGGCTCATGTACTGGACCTGCTAGTAGCATTGAGATGTAGTTCAGCGGAGGTATGTAGACTCAGAGTGAAGAAAAAAAAGACAAGAATCAAGGAAGCTCTGATTTTAATGAGGAATGGAAACTATAAGAGATTTAGGACTACTAGTTCGTAGGTATTTATTAATCTTATTATTGTATCTCATCATTCATATTACAAAAATATACTATTGTGGTTGATAACTTGATGATATTTTATGTGTCTATCAACTTTTTGCAATTAAAATTTAATATTGAATTGCAATTGCATTTGTCAACTTTCTATTTTCAGATAGAAAATAGCAGCATAAAAGAGTGTAATGTGTTTATTGATAGAGAGATGTTTATTTAGACATGTTAAGATTTTCATTAATTCTTTCAAAATATAGCCATAAGATACAATTCATTCAATACACATCTCTATGTGATTCTCTATGCAAAAGTCAATACCAAATTTCAGAACCCTTTGCAAATGAGCCTAAATTCCCTTTTATAGAAATGAGGGAGCAACAATAGCTTCAGGCTGGTTTGCAACATGTGAATACTCAACATCAAAATCAATTACCAAGGCATTGAATCTATTGTCCCATTAGTATCAGAAACTCAATACAATTTTACAAGGCTAAAGGTATCTATGACCATCATAGGCCGGATTAGCAATTTAGCAACTGCTACATGTCTCATTAGTCCTATTCAAAAAATAGAGTTTAAACTTAAAACTTAATTCAAGACATGACAAATTAAATATACAAAATAGCAGTGCACAAAACCTAGAAATCAGAAATAGAGAAATGCAGAAAAGTTAAAACCTGAGAGAATTTGAGAATACAAATTTTCAAGGTTGAAGGTGTGTGTCATAGGATGGATTAGTAATAGTGAGTGCTCCATTTTTCCTGTTCATAAAACACAATTATTTCAATTGATGCCAAATTCCAAACAGAAAAAAGCATAAAACCTTGAAATTAAGAGTAAATGCAGAAAACTATGCAATACATACTATGATTCATGAGATCTTTGTGCCAGTTTTTATAGGGTGCTCCACTCTTTGTCTGATGGAAGTTCAATTTTTTTTAAAGCATAGTAAGCCAACTGCAACTTCGTCAGCAATCCATATTTGGAAGAGTGACTTGACACCACTATTTCACCTAATAGCGCATTCAAATTTGTCAATGGTTTGATGAAATCTGGAAAATTGTGAGGAGTTGTGTCCTTAGGATGCAAGTCTAAATCAGACTTCATTTTGTCCTCTATAATTTTTTTGAAAGCTTCTTTTCCAATGAATTTATTTGATGTGTCAACACTCTTCAGCAAACCAAGATTTAACAAGTTGTTTATCTTTTGTTGCAGCTTCAATATCTTTTTCCCAACTTTATCCAAAAACATTTGTGCTTCCCTTAGTTTTTGGCATTTTTGAATGATAGATGATGCCTTAACTGAGGCATAAATGCGACTCTTAATTCCCTTGGATGCCAAATAGTTGTCACTATTACTGTAGACTTCTTGCAAAATCTATTTTGCAATATTCTCTTTTGAATAAACATTTTTGTTCTTCTCAATGTGCTCTTTGAACTTCCAAGAAAATACTCTCAGACTTTCATTCAATTCCAACCATTCACACAACTTGTCACTCCTCTGCATTATTTGCCCCCAAATGTTTTCTTTTATATACTTCAGTTTATTTTTCATATTGTCCTTCAATTTATCTTTCGAAGTTTTATTTTTACTATTTGCATTTTGAATCTCTTCTTTCATTTGTGCACATTTTTTTCTTTCATGGAAGCATCAACTCCACTCAATTTTGCAGAGACTATAATATTTGTCGGTGTGACATCAACCTCATACTCATTTTCATCATTACTTTTGTCATATCCTTCTGTGGGATGCTCCATATTCCACAATTTGCTAAACTCGATATCCTCATCATTCTCATCAAAGTTTGCATTGGTCTTTGGTTAACCAAGATTCTTCCTCATAGTCCAAAAATCATTTATTTTGGTTTGAGTCCAATGTCTATCTTTACATTCTTGCAGTATTTTTTGGGGAATAGCTTTGTTAGATGGATTAGCATCTTTTTGGTAGAAATTGTAGGACCTCCTATTTTCATTTTCATTTTGGATGCCCTGCTCTATTTTTTTCTATGTGTGCAATGCCATAATTTGTGATGACAATTATTCAGTTGAAATTTTATTGCCAGCGGTAATTTTCTCCATCTCTTTTTTACCTCATACTAGGAGTCCATGTTTCTAAGCTTTTCTAGCAATGGTTTACTTTCATATCAACATAACCTTTCAGAGTTCCCATTTTTCTTAAGCCTTGTTTGAATGATGTTGAGTGGATTATACTACCAGTGACCCTCAACACCAAAGCTAAAAATTGTCAAAAAAACATTTGCCACTTTGAATGCTAATGCAAAAACCCTCTCAATAACATGTATTAGAAGTTTGTGGAGTTCTAATATTGATCCGTAAAACCTTAACACAATGTGATCTTCCATGAAGAACTAGTCAACCAATTGTAATTGACTTTTGAGTTGAATGCAATCTCTACAAGACACAAGCAATCTAGGCATTGGAGTGCTTGTAATTTCAATATACATTGGTGCCAAAAACAAGTCTACAAAATGGTTGTAGTTCTTTCTGTTATCATTCATTCTTATCTTAGGTTTCCACTCATATATTGGACACTCTGTTTTGTTTTGACTCTTCTCATCAATCGTATAGACCTTAATGTGAAGCTTGTTGGTCTTGAATATTGCATGATACTTTGATAGAAGAAGATAGCACAAGTAGGATGTGAACCTAAATGTCTTACAGGAACCTGTTTTAATCATTATTAATTATGTCTGCATGGATTGAACAACGTTCTCAACAAAATTAAATCTTACTGGTTATGTTATGCAATGGATATTAAAAATCATTTCAAGAAGGTTGGCACCCACTTCCCTATCATTTTCCAATCCCAAAAAAAATGTTAGCAAAGAAATAGTATCCTGAACCCATGGCACAAAAATATTATAATCATAAGGAGGCTTATGATTCCGATCCAAACGAGTACCAAGCACTGTTAGACCTTTGATAAATGAATCTTTATAATTTGCATTGATTCTGTCATACTGCTATGTCAGCTTTCCTAGGTCAATGTGGACGTTTGAGTTTTGTGCTTCAAATTCTAGGCTCAACAAATCAGCAAATTCTCTCTCAATTATGGACAAAATTTCCTCTTGAGTATTTTTATTGATAGTTGCTTTTCTATCTTCATCATAATTTGGGGCACAGACCATGACAATTTCTAGCCAAGGGAATACTTTAGGTAACACCATGCTGGGAAGTCCAGCATACCATGATGCAATTCTATTTGTACTTGTATTTAACATTTTGTTAAAGAAAGTATATTTTTCCTTATCTGGATCTCTCGCCTTATTAGACAATGCATATCTGATCTCTATGATTCGCTTTTTACCATGGATAACAAGGTCATAAATATCATGGTATTCATCAATGAAACCTACTATTTTAACCAGTTTGGTTAAGTCTATTTTTTTATTCACCTGGATTTTAGTTGTACTATCCATTTTCCCCATCGCTAGTACTATTAATGGTTCAAAATAATGCTAAACCTCAAGTTGAACCCCTAATTCTAGTTCTACAATCTAAACAGTAAACCAAGAGATTCAAAAATTAAAAACGTGGGATGTAGGTGTTCTAGATTTTACTCAAAATTTCTATTTGACTAGACTGGCGCAAACAGACCCTGTTGCATTCCTCAATCTAGTAGTCATTTTTTAATCTCCCTGGATTTACTCATTTGTCCAAGAATCAAAATACCAATATGAGTCCCTTAGTTTGAAAACCCTCAAAAGTTTAAAAATAAAACCTAAAGGGAAAAATTTCTAGAATCGTGTTGTAATTTTATAAATTATTATTAATAACTATTCATTGTTGGATGACAAAAATTCATTGCTTCTTTCTAAATTTTGAGGACTGACATGTCACACGAATCACTTTTCCAAAATGTTTTTGAAGACTTTTTAATCCTTTACAACTTCTACCCAAAATAGAGCTTATTACACTTAATTAAGTATACAATTACAAATTTAGAATTTAACTATACTTAATTAAATGTTTATCGTTTATGGAAGTCTTCCAATAGAAGTTTGCAAAAAATATTTATCGTTCCCACATTCAGCCTGAAATACACCTTATGTCATTGATCTATGCTCATCCAACGGATGACAATATCCTCTGTTAGTTGTCGTGGGTCCCATTATATATAGGATTTTTGCCACCCAAATGCCACGTCACCCGACACTTCATCATCCCATGGGCCAAAACCTTTCTTTCATGTCGGTGTTCAATGACACGTGTTCCAATGGAAGTTTGCAAAAAAATTTAGAGATCCCACATTCGGCCTGAAATACACCTTAAGTCATTGATTTGTGCTCATCCAATAGATGATGGCATCCTTTGTCAGTTGTCGTCCATCCCATTATCAATAAGATTTAAATATGAAATACAAATATATAATTTAAATATTTAATTTCAAAACTTGCATGATATTTCATTTTTTTTATCAAATTTTTTTGTATTGTATTACTTGAAAATAAAATATTATAAATATGCAAGTATAGGTGGTATAGTAAAACCACCAAAGTTCTGTCACCACACAAAACACCCCAAAAACCACAATTCCCAACAAAAAACAAAACCCTACTACATGCAAAAAACCCACAACTCTAATTCAGCGTACCAAAATTGTTAGCAAACATTCCCTCATACATATAAAGTTGGGGAGAAAATGAACATGGAGAAAAAAGATACAAACAGACAACACGAAACACCATCGACCATAGCAAGATTAACCCAGAAACAACCTGTACTCCAGGTCATCGTAGAATTTTAAGAGCCGCTTCATTTCTTGGGTAGTCTTGGGTCTCAGTCATAACTCTCGATCCACCTCTTCTCGTGCCACTTCATGAAGGACCCTTAAAACCTCATCAGACTGCATCAACCTTGTGAATATTTTGAAGGCTTGCCACCCGCACCAAGCAAGAGCTCTGCATCTTGCCTTCAAATCATCATCAACCCATCGAATGAGTGGTAGTGGCACCACCAGACCAACCACCCCTGCCTCAAGAATAATGCCCACCTTTGGGACCACACAAGCACACACACTATGCAGATTTAACAGGTAGTTTGAATCAATTACAACTCTCAGGACATTTTTTACCTTGTCCACCTCATCCTCAAACTGGAAACCCCAAGCGACAATCAATGAATATGCCTCCATGTTCATCCTGTAGAGATGACCTACATGGAAAATTTCCTCTCCCAATAGCATTTTCACACTCTTGTACAACCGCTCATCCTTAAACAAGAAAAAACCTTCCAGCCTCCTATCCGTAAATCATCCAAGAAATGGGACTAATTTCTTATCAATATGGAAGGAGAAATTGGCTTCCATGTCACTTAAGAAACCTAAGACAATGTTGCAAGTGTAGACAATATGATACCAAGAAAATGACAATCCAACTACACTTTGTGACCCTTCAGCTTCCAATCCACCCAAGCTTTAAATACCTCACACTCAATTCTAATTTCTAACATCCAATGGCGGTGGTCATCAACATTAATCACAAACTTTATCATCATTCCTCTGCATGTACTAGTTCAGCTGCACAATTCGTCTGCACAAGCTGGAATTAAAGCCGCCTAAAGGCTAAATGTTAGCCATTCACTTTCAGTGGTGTGCGTACCATAAGGCAATATCACTATATATCCATTGTCAATTCCTGTGGGTCCCATTATACATAGGATTTTTGCCACCCAAACACCACGTTACCTGATACTTCATCGTCCCATGGGCCATAGCCTTTCTTTCATGTCAGTGTTTAATGACACGTATTTCCGGTAGAAGTTTGCAAAAAAAGTTATCATTCCCACATTCAGCCTGAAATACACCTTACATCGTTGATATATGCTCATCCAATGGACGACGGTATCTGTGCCCGAAATTATATATGAAGAATAATAGTATTGAAATTGTTAATAAATAGTTTTTAAATTATATTCATTATATTTTATTTTAATATGTTGAAAATTATAATGGTAATAAATAGCTAAAAGTATTCCCAATATTTATAAATTTATAATAGTCATATTCAAATTAGTGACTACAAATTAATCTGTTTAAACAAAAACGGATTAAAAAGACTTAGAATAAAGCAATATACTTCAAAATAAATATAAAATAAATTAATATATTTATTTATTTATCAGTAATTAAATTAATTATAATTTTAATTATAAATAACAAGCATCATATGATATAAATATTTTAAACGCATTTTTTTTTTTTATAAAAGTGGAGAGTCCACTAAACTTATATTAATTGAAAGCAAATTTTACATCGGGTTCAAACATGGCATGCCGGTAGGAAAGAACCCACAAGAAAACCTCCGGTTGTAGCCATTTTTTAAATTTACAATAGAGATATATATAGCCCTTACAACTAGTATGTTTCGACTAAAAAAAAACCCCACCCTCCTATCACAACCTTTTTTTTACAAATAGTTCGAACTAACAATTTTAAAAATGAAGAAGAGATGGGTGTGAAGAGACAGCTGCATGAGAGAGAATTCACTTTCAGGACCAATGCAAACCATTTTGAATAGAATAAAACCAAGGTGCCTGCAACCCTGCAAAAAACCAAAAAACCACCAGCTACAACACAGACAATATGTTAGATATCCAAAAACCAGGAACTAGTGCTCTCTTCCGGTGGCAGCTGAGAAGAGAACAGAGGTGAAACCACTCTTAAATGGAAGGCCACACAAGTCAGAGCAGAACACAAAAAACCTAAAGGGATCAGTGAATGTAAAGCCTGAAAAACAACCCATGCTTTATCCACAAAATGGTCAGGAGCCAAATATAACAAAAAATCCATAGAGGCTCTAGTAGTTTCCAAGGAGTCACATATCAATCCCATTCGTAGCTGATGAAGTAAATGACCAAACCAACCATTAGTCAAAAGCTCATGTCGAGGAAGAAAACCCCCGTAA
The DNA here is from genome assembly GCF_030272615.1 of Cryptomeria japonica. Classification (NCBI taxonomy): domain Eukaryota; kingdom Viridiplantae; phylum Streptophyta; class Pinopsida; order Cupressales; family Cupressaceae; genus Cryptomeria; species Cryptomeria japonica. Next base: position 158,784,044 of record NC_081413.1, read on the forward strand.
GGAAAAGAGCCCATATCAAACTGATAACTATCCAATGCAGCAGAGACCAACTCCCAATTACACACTGTCGAAAAGACAAACGAGGATACCAAAAGGCAAACCAAATCCAAGTCAAGCAGAACATCATAGCAAACAGTAATAAAACAAGAGAGAAGCTCATCATAAGAAATTTGGTGAACAACCTGTAACCACCTACATCCCAAAAGTCTGTGAAGCTCAAAATCCACTGTGGGAGTAAATAAATTGAAAACCTTACCAAGTTTAACAGAATTATCCTCACTTGCATCATCATCCCCCAGTGAACAAGCTTCTAAAACCACTCTATATACTCCACATGGAAAAGAGGATGGCATTTGCAGGAAGAAGGGCACCGACAACCAAACAAAAAAAACACAAAAAACTGCTTTTGACATTGACAAAAGAGAAGTGTATTTGAAGGAGAAGAAATGGCCTGAATTTCCCACAAAGGTACTAAAACAACCACTACAATCACACTTGTATCAATTTGCACGAATTTAAAATCCTTCCATTAAAAATCATAAGTGACTCTCCCACAAGTAGGATACTAACACGAAAAAATAAAGTAACCGTACTCCAAACTGACAGACCCAGACAAGCACAAGACGGCCAACAAGTAGATATTAATCATCGGATAATAAAACCTTACAAACGTACTAATGGCTGAAGGAGATGAAGCATGCAGAAAAGAATGTAGGCCTAAAGGATAATGATTACATAAATCACACATGTCATAGCCAAAACCCGATAAAAATGAGGATAATATTGACAAGACATAAAAACACATTAAAAAATCGGAAAGCAAATCCAAAGGAAATCTATCTCCAAACTGTGATCGAAAAGCTTATGAAACTTTAGAGAAAATTCCCATACATTACCCAAAAAAAACCATTTAACTCGAAGTGGCCAAGATAAAGATCCCAAAACTGCAGCGATAACACAATGTGCACCAAATGTGAACAAATGACAATCTTCATATGTGAGAAAGAAAAAAAACTTAAGCCTCATAAAGAAAATAAATTTCTTGCCCCCATATGTATGATGAATGGAAAATGAGTACACCATATAAAAGAACAAGCTGATAAAATATAATGCCATCCAAGCCTAAATCTCCAATTCTTAAGTAATACACACATTACCATCTAACTCAAATACAGAGATGTATAACTACTCCAAATGCAGATAGATATAAGGCCTTCTATCAACACATGAAGCAATGATACAAACTATATTGAGAAGAAGAAAATATGAATACTTCAGTAAGAAATGGAGAAAAACCAAAGATTTTAACATGTAATGCCACAAGAAAAATAATCTCTCCAATCTTCAAGAAATACATGCAATAACATCTAACCCAATTGTAGAAGTGTAAATAGCTCCATATGCAGATAGGAATAAAACTCCTCCTATTGCCACATGATGACCAGATACATACTGAACTGAGAAGAGGAAAATACATATATTTCAACAAGAATGGAGGAATAATTCAAAGTAGATAACTTAATCTGAGGGATGAGGCATATACTCGAGGAGGAGTTCTTGAGGAATGTCGCCTACTACTATATTCTTATGAATAGCAGCTGAGTCAATAGCCAAATTAGCCAGGAAATCTGCCACTTTGTTTAACTCATGAAAGCAATGAGATAATACATAAGTATCAAAAAAGGATAACTTCTCCAAAATGTGATCAATTAAATACTTCAAATGCCAACAATTACTTCTACAGTTCAACACACTTTGGATAACTACCATTGAATCCCCCTGAATGGAAAGGTATTTGATCCCTAGAGAGATAGCCAAGTCAACCCCAAGTGACAAAGCTTGACATTCAGTGAAATTGTTTGATTGAGTCCCAAGGGCATGGCATTAAGCAACAATTAGGACAGCATTATGGTCAAAAATGGCCATACCAGCCCTAGCCAAACCTGGATTCCCCCTAGAAGCACCATCAAAATGAAGTTTGAAGTGACCCGAAGGAGGAGGAGCCCATTTTGCCACGATTCTCTTTGATTTAAAAACTAAACTCTTTGCAACAAACCCATGAGAAGGGATACAAGCCAAAAATTTCCAAGTCCTAGTGATCATGTCATCCCAAAGGGAAAAAGATGTCAGATTATCTAAATTTTTATGAATGTAAGACAAGGCCACCTCTGAGATAGAGGCCTCTATCCTAACTAAGATATCAGAGAGCGAAGAGGATGTCTTTTTAAAGATCCTATTATTTCTCTCTAACCAAATGTTCCGAATAATAATTGATGGGGCTATGATCCAAAGACAGGCATAAAAGGAAGAGGAAAACAAAAGAGGCCAAGCTCTAAAGTGAGAGAGAAGATCCCCACTAATGGCAAAAGACAAGCCTAGCTTCTCAAAAAACCAATTCCAACATCCTAAAGCAAAATCACAATGGAGGAAAAGATATTAAATATATTTTCATCTTTAAAATCTTACATTTAATAAAATTTTCTTTTATTTAACAAATATTTAATTTTATTTTAGAAGTGTATTATTTAATTCTAGATATCTGTTAATGTATAACATTTATATTAAAATTTTAAAAACTTATATTAAAATATGTAAATTAAATTTCTATAATCTTTATCTTTTTTTGTTTTTAAAATTCTACAACTCAGAGACTACAAAAAATTATCCTCAAACTTCAACATGTAAGCTCTCTACCTACATAGTAGAGGTAAACAACCTACCAAAATAGAAGCAAATAAAATAAACACAAATCTAGCATGATAGTTATGACATAATTGCAGCAGTCAACTCTTTATGGTTAAAAAAATCAGTATCACTTACACTTAAATACTAACAAAACTTAAATTTAATCTTCATCCTCGGCCTCATTCTCAACAATGTTGAAATAACGTACATCATAGACATTATGCTTTTTTAAATACTTCTTTGTCAAGCACTTCAAATATCTTTTAGAAAAGGTCATCTCAGAAGTGACACTGAGTTTGTTCTTTAGCTTTAGATAAGAAATTAGAATAGACTTGTTATGTTCGACACTATCTTCTCTCCTTTAATTACTATCCCATATCTTGAATCTTCTAATGCCAACTTGTGTTCAAAATGAAATTTCCCTTTCTCTTTGCTCGAGGTTTAATTTAATGAGATTTGACATTTGTTTAAAAGTTATATTTTTTAATGGTGAAAATTAAATTTTATATCCACACAAATTAATAACTATTTAAGCTATTTCAAAACATAATGATTATGCTACGTATCTTGTCATGGCAGGAACTAATAATACAATGAAATAGAAAGTAGTTTTAAATCCATAAAAGGCAAACTAAAATGAACAGGAATTTGCAAAATTTTCATTAATATGTTGGCAAATTTATAATTTTTGATTGTTGGAGTCCCTGTCCCTCCAAAACTTTAAAGCCAAAATGAGGGAGGTTACGAGGAAATAGCCCAAAAAAAAAACTACTAGGAGCTTGGGCACTAACAATGGATGGTGGACCAGTGGTATCCAAAAAACAAGACAAAAAATTGAAACCCTTCATGGGTAACCCTAAGGATCTTACCCTTTGTCTAAGTACAATCCTTCAGAGATGAGAAGCTTTGAGAATTATTTGAGTCATCTGTAGTCTTGAAATTCATCCAAGAGAAACCATTTCTAGAGTAAATCCCTACCAATCTGTGCCCATTTCCTATGTTGTGTCAACTGCTCAGCATTCAGGTTCAAAAGAAAAGGTTGCCTAGCCACATTTTGATCATGAAGGAGAAGCTTGGGTAAATCACTCACCCAAGGGATCCCCATCCCTACTTCTGCAAATACAACAACAATAATTTCATCCCCAAGGAATTCTTCTTTGAACACTCTCCTTAACAACATCAACATATCCACCTTTTCTCCTCCGAGGTCCATAAGAGATGCCAAGAACTGGGACGTAATGTTCATGTTAACACGGTATCTATTATCATTTCATAAAAACTCTCAATCCAACACCATCCTCACAGCCTTGTTAGTGAACATCTCGACCTCCTTACAAACTAATTGGAGGGTTGGGTCTTTGACGTAGCCCAAAAAGGCCCTCTGGTCCTCCTCAGATGTGCTTCTCAATCAGATAGGAGTGTCCATCTTCAGAAATCTGAATACCAAATTATACAGCCTAAAGACCTAAACCAAAGGCAAAATTTCAACTATTGTCAGCTCCAACAATTTATCTACCAAAGACAAATTGAAGAAGAAAGAAGCAGAGATCGTCTATAAATAGCTCTTGATACTAGCAATTCCTTCACCAACCATATTAATTCCTTTGTCCTTTAAATTTTTATAAATCTTTTGTATCTCTCAGTAAATCTTTCTCATAAATGCACGAGTGTACGAAATTGGAAACAACTGTAAACCACTACCAATTACCAGATTGGAAGTCATGTGTGCTAAGTGGATCGCAGTTAGAGAATGTCAGTGACAAGACATTAATAAATGTCGATACTCGATTAGATTTGATACGTGTCTACCGTCTCTAATTCCATTTTGGGGACTTTATCGAGAACTACATTCTCTTTAAAAATTTGGGCCGAAATAAAACTTCATCCATTGATCTATGATCATAGAACGGTTTTAAATCATTGATAGATTTTAGGTACGTGTGACGTGTCGATGAGGTCGCGCTTATCAATACATCATGTAGAGTCTAGACTCAACTTGATGTTGCATTAATTAGATGATGAAATGGCTACTAATAGATAAGGAAAATAGCAAGAATTTATGAAATCACCAATAAAATATTTATTTTTGATAAATAACGAAATATTAGCCAATAAAATTAAATAATTTTTAAATGCTAGATAAAATTCGCCAATACACTTAAAAAAATTCCTTCTGAGTATAAATTTTCACCCATACACTTATATATTTTTTCCTTTAAACGAAAAACATTCGCCTTCGACATTATATATTTTTCCCACACAATAATGAATTATTCGCCAAGATTTTATGGAATTTTCATACCAAAACAAAAAATTGCCAACAAAAATTAATTTTTTTCCAAATTTGAAAAACATTTTGCCATCAATATGAAATTTCCCTCCCAAAAATATTGTCTAAATCATCAGGATTTTACACTTTTGCTCGGGGGTGGTTTCTTAAATTTATCCCTGATTTAGAGACCTTATCCAGAATACCCTGGTTGGGCAAACAATGAGCAACATCTACCCTTTTGTAAATAGCAGAGGTATCTAATAGGGAGGACTGTGGAGACACAGCGAATTATTGACATTCATCTACCTAGTTGAGTTTTGTGACAGTTTGACGAGGTTCAAGGTGTGTTGAATGCCACAACTTATTTTGCATGAATTTCTTAAGAGGTATCAGATTGGGGGGCTTGTATATAGGCTCATGTTTCTTTTTCTAAGTTTGACAATGTTAGGGTTTAGGCAGATCAAGAGAAAATACAAAATAACAATTATATGCAGATTCAAACACAAAAGATGAAGAAAAATACATAACATAGATAACACATAGATTTAACGTGGTTCACCCAAGATGGGCTACATCCACAAAACACAGTCATCCAATATTTTCTTATTATCAAGTAAATACGTACAACACCATTACAATGCCTTTTTTAGATTCCAGTGGCTTATAACAAGCAATTTTTAGGGCAACACTCAAAGTCAGTTATTTTTTAGTTTTTTTTTTTCAATTTTAATTTTTCGACTAAAAATGACAAAACAATTTGCGAGGATACATAACGAGTGTACAATAGTTGCATGATTAGTCACCACACATCAACAATATTCTACTTGGAGACTGATCAAGATCCACACCAAAAATAGTTTATGACTAGTTTAATGGGGTTGGGGTGCTGAAGTAGCGGATACAAGGACCACTCCATAGTACAATGAATGGTGGGCTAGGCATCATCCCATTCCTTTAACATATCCAACTATTCCTGTCATGCCACAGATGGGAAAATGAAAAAGGCAACTGAGAGGAGGTAGGGATGGTGGAGGTGGTGTGGGTATAGTGGTAGTGATCAATGTAGTAGGTGAGGGTGAGGATGAGGATGAGGGAGATGTAGATGAGGTCGATGGCAAGGAGAGAGAGGATACAGAGGTGGACATCGATGGAGAAACTGAGTTGGTGAGTACAAGCAATGATTCTTCCTCGGGATCATAGAGAATAAAGGGTTTTGATAGCTCTGGTAACACAGATATGCTCGAGCTCAAGGATGTACCTATTATATAGGTAGTTGACTAGGGTTAGAATGTGCAGATGATGAGGGCTCAAATATAGAACCTTCGAGATGCCCTAGCCATAGAGAAGTAGCGACAGAGGCATGGCTGAACTATTTATCATCATGAGTAGGCAGCTTGGGTCTAGGAGAGGGATTCTTTGATTTCTGAGAGAGATTAGGTCTGGAGAAAGAAAGATGATGCCATGTGTCAGACACAGTTGGTTCATGATGTCTATGATCAGCAATTTGCTCCAAGCATCAATATATGCACATAGTTTGACAGGTTTTTTCACATTGCATAGGAGGCCATGTATTATCGACAACATTATGAGGTAGTTGTTCTTGTAGGACAACGAGTATAGGTTAGTTATCAGGCTTAGAGGCCTAGGAGTAGGTTGAGTAGATTTACAACTCGAGATATGAATAGCAAAGGAGTCATGAGTCCACCCCGTCCACCACCAAATCATCTTGGGGTAGGATCGAGCGAACATGCACCTAGATAGGCTCCTGATAGGGGCAACGTCGGTTGACACATTAGTTAAACATTTTATTGAGCCTTGGGGCCTTTGATGATGTATTCTGACACATTTTTTTTTGAGATATATATATGATATGTGGTTTTGGCGGTGTTTGTATATGCATGTTTTATGTGCTTTATGTGGTGTGTGATTCTATTATGCAGTTCATGCTATGATACTCTATATGTTTTTTATGATGCATTTGTAATGATCTTATGTTTCCTTACTTATGAACTACTATTATGATGATGATGTTAATGATGTAATGATATGAGTTATATGAATGAAACTTGAATAAATGTGCATATAATGGTTATGTATAAAGTGAGTTAATGATTAATGAACCTATATGATAATCAATTCCACTATATGACAATGAAACTAAATGATATATGTAACTTAATGTAATTATAATGAACACAACCTAATGATGGTTGTAACCTAATAATGAGAATGAATGTATCTGTAATGAATGGAACTTAATGCAACTGAATGATAAATGTCACTAAATGATAAATATAAATAAATGATAAATGCAACTATATGATAATGAATCTTTTTGAAATGTGCCAAAATATTTTTTTTATCACTTGACTCAATTAACTGAGAATAATTGATAATAAATGATGGATAAAGGGTGAGGAACAATTAGATGTAAAGATATGAGAAATGAAAATTAGGATTGAGAGGAGATGACAACAACAACTTCTTGTGCCTTTATTTTATTTAGCGCAACATAAATCATCATTGAGCCTTATTATGCATCAATGGAGCTTTTTACACTAAGGTATAAGGAACCAAGGTGTAAACCATATCATATTGCAGAAACAAACACTTAGTAGACAAGGAGTGAACCCCTCCATTCTTGGTGTAGCACCAAGGGTCAAGGTATGTGTGATAGCCACAAGCTTAGCTATCCTTGACTTTTAATTTGCATAGGATACTTGTTGAATGAACATACCAACATAGACACCCAAAGCACCATTGCCCTTGAACTTCATCGGTTCACACCAGTGCCACACATAGAAAATAAAGAAAGAGTGTTTATCAGTAAAATTCACCATAGCTCACTAGAATCAAATAGGAAATCATGAATCGTATCTAACTAATGAATTCTATATAAATATCATTAAAAGTATGCAAACATGACAAAAAGGATATAAAATAAATCAATTAAAAACCCCTTTTGCATATAGATGCAAATCACTTCCACTGTTCTTCTCTTCTTTGAGTAATGTTGGCTCTTAGATATTGCACTGCTAACCTGCAAAATAGCACAAATATTCGAAGTTCGTGATTATTAAAAATGGAGAATTGATGTTGGATTTATAGGCTTTTGGAGGAGATTGATTGAGAGGGGGAATTCAAGTGAACTCACATGTTGATTGATAGTTGAACTGGACTTATTGGGGGGTGGAACTCAATCGATTGAATTGTTAAGTGAATAGATTGAATAAATAATTGAGTTAACTGGGGAGATGACAGATTGAATGCGTTTTGGAAAAAAACGATTGAGAGATAAAAAAAAGGTGATTGGGGAGGTAATTGAGGAGATTGGAGAGATAATTGAGTTAACTGATTTGATTGATCAGTTATAAATTTAGAATGTGTTGTAGGATTTTTTAATTGAAATTCAATTTCCTTTTGCATGTAAGTTGAACTTGATTTAGAAATTCAATTTGATTTTGCATGATATTGAATATAAATTTAGAAATTCAATTTGATTTTGCATGATATTGAACTTGATTTTCGAATCACAAAATTGAAATGTACATGTATCTGAAATTAGATGAAATTAGAATTTAGGGGAATTGAAATTTGAATTAGAATTAGAAGAATATTGAATTTAGATGAAATTGGAATTTGGAGATTTGGATTGTGAATTAGAAGAATTAATTAGCTAATTGTAGCGTCCTAAAATTGTGACACTTGCAATTTCGACTACATTTCGGTCTTCACGATGGCGACGCAACATGCAACCTGAATGGAGACCCTGAAACTTGCTCACGACACTGAAAACTACATTTTTCAAGCACCCTGGCCTGAACCTCCTTGCACCCTGCTATCCCGAGAGGTGGGACCAGAGCGCCCAGCGCCCTGGTCCCTCAGGACCAGGGCGCCCAGCGCCCTGGTCCCTGGGTCCTATTTTGGGCCCGGTCTCCTAAGGGGCTCGGGTATTTTTGTTTGCAATTTGGAAATTAACTTTCCCTGGTCGGCCTAAGGTCTGGAAAATCAGTCTATCAGCCCTAAATGACAAGTATATAAACTACATTTTTCTCTCTCATTAGGGATATGAGGAGGATATGTGTACAAAGCGTGGAAATTATATTCAAGCATTCAAGCATTCAAGCATTCAAGCATTCCTTCAAGCAATTGATCATTTCAAGTCTCCATTCAAGGCTAAGTGTTGCATTCAAGACAAGGATTCAACCATTGAAGAGGAGATCACATACTACATGCTACAACATACAACATACAACATACAACATCTAAACCTTCGCACATAAGGATACAAACATCCTTAGAACAAGGTATTAGTACTTGTTTTACAGTCATTTACATTTACAGCTCTTGCTCATTTCTTGGTTAATTCCAAAACCGGGGTTTGACCTAAAGGCAAACCCCCAATCCCTAACCCCCCAATTGTCTTCGCTTTTCTGTGTGTAGGTTGCAGGTACGCGGCTGAAATTGGAGATCTGGAATCCTTGTGCAGAGACGAACAAATCCCCCTTCGTTTCGCGGATTTTTCGGAGGACCGTGGCACCGGGCGCCATCATCGCGACAACTTTTGCTCAAATTTGCAGGACAGTGCCGTATCAACATTTTACTGCTAATTCCAGGTCCGCAGCTTCATCCTATAACCCGAACTCAGTTTATAAGCGAATCTTTATGATTTTCTATGCATTCCTAGCTTAATTTCCTTAACAACATTCTTTACAAAAGAGGGTAGCCTTGCTTTCCTAACCCTTGAAATTCATTTAGCATCCAATCTTGCATTGCGTGGGATTGGATCTTATGAGTTTCAACCCCTCTTTTGAATGTAAAGTCTCTCCCCTAAGTGAAAAACCATCGAATCCTAGCGAACCTCCCTTCTCTCTCCTCGGAGTCGGAAGAGGGGAGAACAACTAGGGTTCGATCGCGATTTTTCCGCTTTACATTTTGGTGAACCCGACGTGAACATCCTTTCTGATTTTTCATGCTTAGATCTGAAAAAAAAAAAATTGATTACATTTCCATGTTTGATCTTTTGCAAAATTTTAGAGGTGATTGCATAAAAACCCTAAATTTTCTTTTTGGTAATTGAACTTGCGAAATGTCTAAATGTTAATGCCTGTTTCAGATCTTCCTTTCTATTACAAATTTTTAATTCATATTTGTGCTTTAATTCTGAAAATTAAGTGGTTAAATGTCAAAACCCTAATTTTTGAAACCCTCTTAATTCAACCTTTGTCTGACAATTTGACCAATCAAAACATCTCCAAATCAGCTCTAACTTTGGATTCCGCAATAAAATCACAATATCTTTCATCCCTGAAAATTTGGAAAAAAGTTGCGAGGACCATGTTGCACTCCGAGCGCCATCGTCCCCGACATTTTTTCCAAAATTTCGAGAGCGAGATCTTGCTGTATTTTCCTGCTAAAATCCAGAATTTTGGCTGATTTTGTCAATTATAACACTTTCAAAATTACAGTCAAAGTTGGTCTTGTGATTGCTTGGTCTAAGGCTTCTAATCATTCAAAAGTCATTGAAATTAAAATTTTGTGTCAAAATTGCATTTTTATTATCATAAATCTGAAAATTGTGTTTGCAGTCATTCGAAATTTCAGTGCTTTATTCAAATTCTTGCATTTTGTGACTTTTGAAATTAAGTGCTTAATTACAACAACTTCGATTTCCGCTTTCAAAATTGAATTTTGCGTGAAATTGAGTCAATTTTTGAATTTCAAAATTTGCATTGCTTTTGACATTCCCTCTAAAATCATAAAATTCAAAATTTCAGTTTCCCTCTCTTTTTCAAAATTCAAATTTTGCATTTTTTGACAATCTTGATAGGGTTCAATTTTGAATTTGCAACTTTAATTTGGCCTATCTACAGATCGTAAAATCACTCAATTTTTTCGGATTAGCTCTAAAATCATCATACCTTTCATCCCTACAAATTTCAAAAAAAGTTGTAGGGACCGTGTTGCACTCCGGGCGCCACGGTCCCGGACATTTTTTCCGAAATTTTGGGAGACTGTTGTGATTGCATTTAACAGCTTAAATCCAGAAAATTGGTTGATCTTACTAAAAATTGCTACCTCTAAATTCAAAATTTTCTCTCCTTCTCTAGTGCATGAGTTTTACAACAATAAGCCCTACTTACACTATTCCCATTAGACGAAGCCTTAGAATTAAGTCCTTCCAAGGTTTAATTACTGAGGAGATGGAACCTAATTTGAATAGCCTTTTTAACGAGGACATGGGTAATTCCTCTAATCCTCCTAATGATGAAGAAGCTCTCCATGAGGTTTCTGTAGAACAACTTTCAAAATTGGATAACCAATTTGACGATTTTCGACAATGGATGTCTCAAGAATACCCTGATAGTCAAGCTCTTCCTTTAATTGAGGGTCTAAAACGTATGCTTCAAAGTGATAAGAATGGAATTGATATTTTGCGTGGTATTGCACACATTGTGGATTCAAATGTGATGTCTATGAAGAGTTGTGCCGAAACCTTAGGTTATACACAACCTCCTACTCAAGACAATCATTCTATTCCTTTGACGACTTCTATTGCTAGCATACCTACTTTTACATCAAACATAATGGCTACTTCTACACAAGACATTCCTCTTGTGATCACCAGTCATGGGGGCAATCCCTCTTCTTCAATTAACCCTATTCCTTCATTCAATCCGATTTCTTCATTCGTCCCTTCAATGAGTGTGCCTATTATATCATCACAAATGAACATGACACAAGGGGGCAATTCATTTAATCATTCTATTCCTCCTTGTAGTGTTCCTCCTGTCCAATCATCTCCTATGACTAATTATCATAGGGTCCCACCACCTTACTCTCTACCTTCTTTCAATAACATAACACCTCCATCTCAATCTAACACATCCAATATGAATTCTTCGACTGAAGCGACCATTAACAATCTAGCACAAACTGTCTCTTCTTTACAGCAACAAATTGCCTCTATGAATCAATCTAAGTTTAGTGTGCCCACATTTGATGTTGCGAGCCCACTTTCTCTTGACATTGTCCGAGCTATTCCTCCTAAACATGTTGAAATCTCGCATTTGGAACTTTATAATGGTAAAGGAGATCCTCTAACACATGTTAAGACTTTTCAAACAATTTGTACTGATTTTGCTTATGACCAAAGGTTGCTTGCAAAACTATTTACTAGAACATTAAGAGACAAAGCCCTACAATGGTATTGCTCGTTGCCTTCCTATTCTATTTCTTCTTTCGAACAACTTGCAAATGCTTTCATTCAACAATTTCAAAACAATATAAGTCCTAAAGTTACTTTGATTGATTTAATGCATTGTAAACAAGGTGTTAAAGAAAAAGTGACTGATTTCATTGGTAGATATAAGCATTTGTATGCTCAAATTTCTTTTCCAGTGCCTGACAATGATATTCAAAGAATCTTTATTTCTAATTTACAAAAAGATATTCGAGACAAACTTCTATTTTCTGAGTTTACTTCTTTCCAACAGTTGTGCGCCACTCTTCACAATTATCAACTGACTGTGAGTCAAATGGAATAATCACATCCTATGGCTCCGAGTGATAAGGGTGATAGCAGTCAACAACCATTTGGGAAGTTTAAACCGAACAGAGATTCCATCAAATTCAATGAAAACATCATCAACAACAATGTGAATGCAGCATCAGGTGTGCCTCCTATTTCTAAATTTTTCAAGAAAGAAAGAAAGTATACTCCTTTGAATGAATCATTGCATAGTATTATGAATAAGTTATTGGAACAAAATGTGCTTACTCTTCCTCCTATAAGACAAATTGATCCTGCAAAGATTACTTCACCTTATTTTGATAACAAAGCCTTTTGTCAATTTCATCGTCAGCCTGGGCATGATACTGAAAAATATTTTTCTTTAAAGGGTAAAATTCAAGATTTGATTGATAATAATACTATCTCTATTTCTGGAGTGAATGATAAAGGCAACACATCTATAGCTCCTCCTAATCAAAATCTTCAGATTTTCACTGATCCATTGCCTTCTCATACCTCTAATGCGATTGAGACTAATGATTCCTCTCTCTCATCTGATGGTCTTGTGTCTATGACTCCGAATGTGATTAACTTTGTAGAGCAGCAAGAAATCCCTGAAGAACCTTCCATCACATTTGATTCTAGCGAAACCATTAGGGCACCTGATGGTCCTTTATACATAGTTGCAAAAGTTAAGAATACACCTTGCCGTGGAGTTCTTATTGATCCTTCGTGCATGGTTAATGTTATTACTGAAGAATTTCTTTTTACTTTGCAATTGAATCAAGTGATATATGACAAAACAGATGTGATTGTGAAATTATTTGATGCATTTTCTTCTCCTGCAATTGGTTCCATTACATTGCCTATTGAGGTCCATAACAAATCTCTTGATGTGAACTTTGCTATTATTCCATCTTCCGAACAATTTCGTGTGAAGCTTGGCTATCCTTGGCTATCTTCCATGAAAGCTATTGCTTCTCCTATTCATAAGTGTTTGAAATTTCCCCACAATGGTGAAGTTCTTACTGTCAATCATAGTCTCTTTAAACCAGCTGAAAGAACCTCTAGTGTTCCTATTGATTACTTTTGGCCTAAACAATTCCAATCTCTTCCTCCGCGAAGTGATCATCTTTTCAAATCTTATCAAAAGTGGAAAACAGATATGATCCTATCTCTAAGTGAACCTAGAGCACCTAAACTTGACATTCCTATCATTCTTAAGAAGGAAGTTCTTCCTTTGAAAGATAAAACTAATGTCTTTCCTCAAGAAGATTCCCAACCCATCCCTATGGATGTGACTATGTCTATACCTAATAAACTTCCTAAGAGTAGACCTATACCTCCTCGTCATGATGGACTTGGTCTTCTCCCTAAACCGAAAATTCCTCCTTTGTATGGAGCAGTTCCTCCTCCTTCTTTTTATAGAGAGAAGAGACCTTCTTCTTCTCCTATTATCCAGCCTAAGAGACCACAACCTAAACACCCAAGTGCTAAGGATGAGAACATTCCTCCTCCTCAGTCTTCTCCACTTCCTACTAAGACTAGACGAAATCATTCTGCACGTGAACGCCGATGAAAGCGTCGTCTTAGAGCTCAGGCAGCTGCTTCTCAAACTTTGCAATCTCCAAAAACACCTTCAACAAGCATTATTCCATTTTCTCCTCAGCCGGACATTGAGCCTAAATCTCCTAAACATAAGATGCATGATGGTCTTGATCCGGTGCGAGTTAAAGATCCTATTTTTATAAATCTTGATGATGATATAGATGAAAATGTTATTCATGATGAAAATGTTACTCCTCTTGCTTCTGATAGTGAATATGAACTTGTTGATGTTGATAACCATTTATCTAACGAATTTTCTAAAGCACTTATCCTAGCTCCTAGACAAGAACAATGTGGCTCAGAACATGAACATAGCCCTTGTTTGGATCTTGTGATAGCTCCATCTGCTGTGTTGGATGTTCCTCCTCTAGCGTGTTCCCTGCCTTCCCGAAACATTGATCAGCAAGATCGGGGGGTAGATGACGTGCTAGACTAGTTACATTAGCATAGTTGACTCTCTCCCCCTCTCTTTTGTTACTTCTTCTATATGTTATTCTCATTCTTCTATTTGTTGTCCTTGGTGTTGTCTACTTGAGGACGATGCAAAGCATTGAGATCTCTCGATCTCTCTCATGTTGACTCAAAAGACACATGTGTTCCCTTCTTCTAGGTGACCTTCCTTGATTGGGGAATGAAGAACAATTATGCATACATACATATGATATATATACATGACTTATCATACAGCATACTAACCCCGAGGAAAGTGAAGTCACCTTGTGCTTTGTGTTTTGTGTCTATTATCCTTGGGCTTATCTCACACTTGGGGGCTAAATCCTTGCGATAACGTGCTCCTTTCCTTTCTCATTTCTTATGTGTATCACTACGTTAAAACAATCACCCCCGGTGAGGCGTGTGCGATCACTTTAACGTAGGGGGGCATACATCCCGTTCATATCTTTTCAAGATACTTGAAAATTTCTTGGTAAATTTAACCTTGCCTTGAAAATTTTTGATATCTTTCTTGCATGACTCATAGTAAGGGAACCTTACTACTGACAGTCATGGTTCTCCCTCGTGATCTTCCCTTTTACTTTGTCAATCGAAGTCATAAGATCCTTAGTCCACTAGGGGCTTGGTGTATCTTTCCTCCTTGACGTGGTGAAAGTCTTTCAATGTTGTTTCCTTGTACTTTACCGGAAGTATGAGCATACATACTCCCGCTAAAGTGGGGGCTAAATGTAGCGTCCTAAAATTGCGACACTTGCAATTTCGACTGCATTTCGGTCTTCACGATGGTGACGCAACATGCAACCTGAATGGAGACCCTGAAACTTGCTCACAACACTGAAAACTGCATTTTTCAAGCACCCTGGCCTGAACCTCCTTGCACCCTGCTGTCCCGGGAGGTGGGACCAGAGCGCCCAGCGCCCTGGTCCCTGGGTCCTATTTTGGGCCCGGTCTCCTAAGGGGCTCAAGTTTTTTTGTTTGCAATTTGGAAATTAACTTTCCCTGGTCGGCCTAAGGTCGGGAAAATCAGTCTATCAGCCCTAAATGACAAGTATATAAACTACATTTTTCTCTCTCATTAGGGATATGAGGAGGATATGTGTACAAAGCGTGGAAATTATATTCAAGCATTCAAGCATTCAAGCATTCAAGCATTCCTTCAAGCAATTGATCATTTCAAGTCTCCATTCAAGGCTAAGTGTTGCATTCAAGACAAGGATTCAACCATTGAAGAGGAGATCACATACTACATGCTACAACATACAACATACAACATACAACATCTAAACCTTTGCACATAAGGATACAAACATCCTTAGAACAAGGTATTAGTACTTGTTTTACAGTCATTTACATTTACAGCTCTTGCTCATTTCTTGGTTAATTCCAAAACCGGGGTTTGACCTAAAGGCAAACCCCCAATCCCTAACCCCCCAATCGTCTTCGCTTTTCTGTGTGTAGGTTGCAGGTACACGGCTGAAATTGGAGATCTGGAATCCTTGTGCAGAGACGAACAGATCCCCCTTCGTTTCGCGGATTTTTCGGAGGACCGTGGCGCCAGGCGCCATCGTCCCGACAACTTTTGCTCAAATTTGCAGGACAGCGCCGTATCGACATTTTACTGCTAATTCCAGGTCCGCAGCTTCATCCTATAACCCGAACTCAGTTTATAAGCGAATCTTTATGATTTTCTATGCATTCCTAGCTTAATTTCCTTAACAACATTCTTTACAAAAGAGGGTAGCCTTGCTTTCCTAACCCTTGAAATTCATTTAGCATCCAATCTTGCATTGCGTGGGATTGGATCTTATGAGTTTCAACCCCTCTTTTGAATGTAAAGTCTCTCCCCTAAGTGAAAAACCATCGAATCCTAGTGAACCTCCCTTCTCTCTCCTCGGAGTCGGAAGAGGGGAGAACAACTAGGGTTCGATCGCGATTTTTCCGCTTTACACTAATTAAATAATTTTTAAAAATTATTTAACTATTTAGCAATTGAATTTAATTAAATAATAAATATTATTTAATTAAAGGTATTAAATCACAATTAATTAAATGTTAGATATTTAATTAATATAAGAAAAGGGTTAAATTATTAATTGATGAAGATAGATTTGGAAATTGAATAATTAGTAATGTTGAAAGGTGATAATTAAATTAATTCAGAAGAATAAGAATTAGCTTAACTAAATAATTAAAGAATTATTTAACTAATAGGATGAATAATTAGTGTGTTATCGATGAGACATTTTTAGGTGTCTACATTTGCCCCTCTTTGAGACAATGTTGGAACAACGTTGTTTCAAAGAAAATGAAAGATTTTCTTGCTCCAGTGTGCCCTGGTGACGATTAAGGTGTAATTATGCCCCCTCGAAAAAGTGGTTGAAAAATTATGGAATTGTGACCAATTTAACAATACTATGATATTGAGTAATAGTTTCCAATTTTACGCGATTTCAAGTCCGTTTGATTGACCTACAAGTGTGTTGAAATTTAGGGAGACCATGACCGTCAAAGAGAGAAAACCCATAATTTTGAACTACAAATAAAAATTTCACCCATTCATTTGCTCATTTGCTTTCATTTGATTTCGTAGGTTTTTTTTTATGTTTTTTGATATTTATGCGAGTATTTGAGTGTGATGGCTGGCTACAAAGAGCGACTTCGCCTATCTGAGCAGATTCAATCATACCAAAGACTAGCTGGCACTAGAGGAATGGTATGTTTCCAAAAACATTTGCTCATTTTTTGCCTAATATTTCAATTTTTCCAGTTTTTATACAGCAGACAAAAATCACAAATATTTATACATCAGACCAAAAGAAAGTACTGCTTGGGTCATTCCCTTCTAAAACCAATGAGGTTCCAAAAGGAAAACCCTAATTTCTAAAAAAATAAAATTGAGCGTCGTTAACACTTTTCTCTTGCACCCAGGTCCACAAAAGCTAGGGTAAAGGATAGTGTGTGTTAACAGTAGGACCACTCTAGACAAAGACCAACTACTCAAAAATTATTTCCCTTAAGATATTGCAATGTGTGAGATAATCTACTCATAAGCCAGGTGCATGTCCTTTTTAAACCCAAAATTGAATTGTGAAATTCGCATGTTCATGTCAATTTTAAGCACCAAATCCAAAAGAGAATCCATGCATGTCCATTTTAAGGACCAAACGAGATATGAATTGCATGCATGTTCATTTTAAGCACCAAAATCCAAGTGTGAACTAAAATCTAAGAGATCTCGCAATCACACATGTTAGTAGTTTCACAAAAATCTTCAACCGATCGAGCCTTCTTTGTTTTTCCCACCACACTTTATAGACAAAATATCAATACCACCAGAAAAATAGAGAAAGAAACAAAAAACCTCCTATTTTACTAGATGAATGTGAAATACTAGCTAAACGAATGTGACATGCTATCTATACTAATGCAAATTTCTTACTATACTCATGTGAATTACTGACAATATGAATGCAAATTACTGACAATATGAATATGAAATGTTGTTAATATTGATGCAAAATAGAAAGCAGAATGGGAAACAAAACTTAAGAAAACCTGCAAAAATCAAAAATTAGAATAGAATTATCAAAAAATAGAAAGAGATAGAATCTCAAAGTTGTCCCCTGTATTGCCTTGTATCTTCAAATATATCCAAGGACAATTTTGCAATAGCAATAGAAGGCAATCTAATAATGTTGCTCTTTTTCAGTTAACTCTGCCTTTAAAGCTCGCTAGAAATTATTTTGTTGTCTCCTTTGTTCATCCTTCCTCCTAGACCCTAAAATCCTAAGTATCACTTTGGAATCCATAAGATTAGATGCATGTTAGTGTTAGGATAACCAGTGGACAATAGAGAGGGGGGGTGAATCAGTTGTCAACAAACTATACAACTTTAAGCATACAAAACCTTTTATCAGAATGCATAAACCAAATACTAAAATAGCAGATATAACAATTAAGCATAAACATAAATCACAAAACACCGTGATTTGTACGTGGAAAACCGAGTAAAGGGAAAAACCATGTTGGGAAGCCTATCCACGGTCGGTTAATACTTATGCAACAAGTATGTGAATACAATAAGAGGGGCCTGCACATGTAGGAAGGCCAACAGCCTAGAGCGCACTACTCATCACAAAAGGAGCCTCACTGACTACAAAATAAATCCAGACTAGAATCCAGAAATATGAATGAACTGCAAGAATAGAATCTCCTATGCATAAGTACAATTCTGGTTAACCTCAATACCAGAGGTCTTAAACCTCTTTTACAAACCCAATTTGATCACCTATGATCGACCAAAACCTCTGCATATGATTACAACTTTATTTGCACACAGATAATCCCATAACCTTTCCCTACCACATATATGATCTACAAAGAGATTTTACATTATATTTATACCAACCCGGGACCTAAACAATTAGGTCGACCACCTAAAAGATAATACACTAGATCTGTTACATAATCCCACAAACCAATGATAAACCAAGTCGGCCTAAGACCAAAATAACATAAACCAAACAATAAATCCAATCGATGATGCATCGAGAGCATCAACCAACACGTTACATAAACCGGTCCATAACCTAACGGAATAACCATCAGACCCAAAATAGATCCCATAAGACAAATGAAACACCACAAACAACTGGAACATGAACATGATAACCATCAACATCCTGGTAATCTTCTAGAAGTTGCACCAACACCACTTATCAGATTCATCAAAAGGTCTTCAATAAAGCGTTGTTGGTAAAACCTTCATCGGTAACCAAAAGGCTTACTAGAACATATGATAGCATCCAGATCATCAAATCCCAAACCAAATAAATGTGATACACATCAAGAACACATGAATAACCAATCCAAACCAATTCCAATAGCCGGACCAAAACTGGAGACAAATCTCCAGATCAACATCAAAGACCAACCACTCTACTAGAAGCCGGTAGACAGAAACACAACTAGTGTTGACATAAATGATAAACATCAATGCAACACATAATCAATTCCTCCAAATTTCCAACAATATCCCCCTTTGGCATTGATGGCAACACTAGATGTGAAAAACATCCAAGTGCCAAGAAGTGCCAAACAAGTCTCCACCAAAGGAAGACATCCAACAATCTCCCCAAAATGATATGACAATGAAGTTCTGAACCAATAGACCAAACTCCCCCTATGAATGATATCTCGGTTAAGCTCTATTTTTCACATAAATATCTCTCCCCTTTTGACATCAATGTCAGAAATCTAACATAAACATCAAAGAAAAGTCATAAAACCTTTGAACCATACAGGTGACTACTCCCCTTGAGTAGTAGCACCAACACATCAATCTGGAATGAATGATAGTTCTGATAATGCATGTCGGACTGATGCCAGTCAGCATCACTCAAGTCTCTATCGGAGGGGTAGAAACTCCCAATCTTTCTCTGAAGTAATCAAATAATTCCTTAGGAAAATGTTTAGCGAAGATATTTGCAATTTGTTGTTTAGTGTTCACATAAACCAGTCTAACTTCACTTGCTTCCACCTTCTCCTTCAGAAAATTATACTTGATCGAAATGTGCTTAGTCTTAGAATGAAATACCTAAATCTTTGATATGTCAATAGCAGCAGAGTTATTATAGTGAATAACTAACGGTTCATTACAATCCACCCTTATATCCTTCAATATTTTCTTCATCCATACAACTTGTGTACAGTTAGTAGCAGCATCAACATACTCAACTTTAGCAGTAGATAAAGAAGTACATGATTGTTTCTTGTTGATCCATGAAACAAGTTTCTTTCCAAGAAAGAAAGCTCCACCAGATGTTCTCTTTCAGTCATCAACATCTCCAGCCCAATCGGCATCTGTATATGAACATAGTGTAAAGTCATCATTTTTAGGATACCACAAACCATACTCAGTTGTTCCTTGCAAATACCTAAAAATCCTTTTCACCGCACCCTCATGATTCTCTCTAGGATCACTCTGATATCTTGATACAATACAAATTGCATTCATTATATCTGGTCTAGTCTGAGTCAGATATAACAAACCTCCAATCATAGATTTATACCTTCTAGGATTTATGGGAGTTGATGCATCATTCTTTGTCAATTTCTCACTTGTAACCATAGGGGTACCAACCGGTTTGGAATTTCCTATACCAAATTTCTTCAACAACTCTCTAGCATAATTAGTTTGATAGATGAAAATACCTTTATCATTCTGAGTAATATGCAAACCTAAGAAATTTCATCTCCCCAATCATAGACATCTCAAATTCATTCTTCATATTTTTAGAGAATTCCATACATAACTTATCCTCACCTCCAAATATGATATCATCAACAAATACTTCAACAATCAATATGTCATCATCAGTAATCTTATAATATAAGTTATTGTCAACATTACCTTTAGTGAAACCAAGCTTCAAAATATATTTTTCTAATCTATCATACCAAGCTCTAGGGGCTTGTTTCAATCCATATAAAAAATTTCTTAACCTGCAAACCATGGTTTTGTCATTTGAAAGTAAAAATCCATCAGGTTGCTTAGTGTAAACTTCCTCTTCAAGAACTCCATTCAAAAATGCACACTTAACGTCCATCTAATAAACCTTGTATTTCTTATGGGCAGCATAAGCAAGAAATAATCTCATAGCTTCTATCCTAGCTACTAGAGAAAAGTCTCAACATAATCAATTCCTTCCTTCTAAGAATATCCTGTACATACCAATCTAGCTTTATTCCTCACAACTTGTCCATCCTCATTCAATTTATTCCTAAAAACCCATTTAGTTCTAACAACATTCTTATTTTTAGGCTGGGGAACTAAAGTCCATGTGTTGTTCTTCTCAATCTGATATAATTCCTCTTCCATAGCTCTCATCCAGCATTCATCTTTACAAGCTTCAATAATTGATGTCAGATCAACTTGAAAAATTAAATATACCTCATCAGTTGTCAACCTTCTTCTTGTCATTACTCCTTTGTTTGTGTCTCCAATGATATGATCTTCTGAATGATTTAACCTTACATACCTAGGAGTCTTCTAGCTTTCTGTTCCTCTGCTCTGATACCAATTGTTAGGATAACCTGTGGACAACTGAGAGGGGGGGGGGGGAGGGGGGGTGAATCAGTTGTCAACAAATTATACAAATTTAAGGATGCAAAACCTTTTATCAGAATGCATAAACCAAATACCAAAATAGAAAATATAATAATTAAGCATAAACATAAATCACAGAATAATTACCAACCATCCATAACATAGAACACCATGATTTATACATGGAAAACCCGGTAAAGGGAAAAACCACAGTGGGAAGCCTACTCACAGTTAGATAATACTTCTTTAGCAAGTATGTGATTATAATAAGAGGGGCATGCACATGTAGGAATACCAACACCCTAGAGTGCACTTCTCATCACAAAAGGAGCCTCACTGACTACAAAATAAATCCAAACTACAATCCGGAAAGATGAAAGAACTGCAAGAATAGAATCTCCTATGCCCGAGTATAGTTCTGGTTAAGCTCAATACTAGAGGTCTTAAACCTCTTTTACAAAGCCAATTCAATCACCTATGATTGACCAAAACCTCTGCATATGATTACAACTTTACTCGCACACAGATAATCCCATAACCTTTTCCTACCACATATATGAGCTACAAAGAGATCTTACATTATATTTATACCAACCCAAGACCTAAACAATTAGGTCGGCCACATAAAAGATAATACAATAAATCTATTACATAATCCTGCAAACCAGTGATAAACCAAGTTGGTGTAAGACCAAAACAACATAAACCAAACAATAAATCCAACTAGTGACGCATCGGGAGCATCAACCAACACGTTACATAAACCAGTTCATAACCTAACAGAATAACCATCAGACCAAAAATAGGTCGCCATAAGCCAAATGAAACACCACGAATAACTGGAACATGAACATGATAACCATCAACATCCTGATAACCTTCGAGAAGTCGCACCAATACCACTTATCAGATTCATCAAAAGATCTTCAACAAAGTGCTACCAGTAAAACCCTGACTAGTAACCAAAAGGCTTACTAGAACATATGATAGCATCCATATCTTCAAATCCCAAACCAACTAAATGTGATACACATCAGGAACACATGAATAACCAATCCAAACCAATTCCAATAGCTGGACCAAAATCGGAGACAAATCTCCAGATAAACATCAAAGACCAACCACTCTACCAGAAGCTGGTAGATAGAAAAATAGCTAGTGTTGGCATCAATGACAAACCTCAATGCAACACATAATCAATTCCTTCAACTATTTTTCACATTTAGTGTTGTCATCAATGACAAACATCAATGCAACACATAATCAATTCCTCCAAATTGCCAACAGTTAGGCAACCTATGAAAGTAATATTAAATTTCCCAAAATTAAAAATTAAATGTAGAATTAAATTAGAAAATAGAATTACAAACACATATAATAAAACTAAATGACTGAAAATCTATTCTAGACGAATGTGAAGTGTATTAAGAATGTATGCGACATAGGTAATGAACGAATGCAAATTTCTCCAAGGACAGATGCAAGACATAATATGGACAAATGCAGAAAGATTTATGGTCGAATGCAACACAAGGTGTGGAAGAATGTGAAATTAGTTGCACGCCTACGAAAATCTGTACAAAAACTTCCAAAAATTTGTATGAAAACCCACAAACCTGCAAAAACATAGAAAACGAAAGAAAAATCAGTAGTTGTAGGTTCACGTTGGGTTCACCAAATGTTTATCAATAAACTTCACCATAGCTAACTAGAATCAAATAGGAAATCATGAGTCCTATCTAGCTAATGAATTCTAAATAAATATCAATGAAAGTATGCATGCATGACAAAAAGGATATAAAATAAATCAATCAAAACACCCTTTTTATATAGATTCAAATCGCTTCCATTGTTCTTCTCTTCTTTGAGTAATGTTGTCTCTCAGATAATGTGTTGTTAACCTACAAAATGGCACAAATATTCAAATTTCGTGATTGTTAAAAATAGAGGATTGATGCTGAATTTATAGATTTTGGGAGGAGATTGATTGAGGGGTGGAACTCAAGTGATCTCACATGCTAATTGATAGTTGTACCAGGTTGATTGGGAGGTGGAACTCAATTGATTGAATTGTTAATTAAATAGATTGAATAGATAATTGAGTTAACTGGGGAGATGATTGACTGAATGATTTTTGGAAAAAAAAATTGATTGAGATAGAAAAAGGTGATTGGAGAGATAATTGAGTTAACTGATTTGATTGATCAGTTATAAATTTAGCATGTGTTGTAGAATTTTTTAATTTAAATTCAATTTTCATTTGCATGTAAGTTGAACTTGATTTAGAAATTCAATTTTATTTTGCATGATATTGAATTTAGATTTAGAAATTCAATTTGATTTTGCATATTGAATTTGATTTTCGAATCATGAAATTAAAATGCACATGTATCTGAAATTAGAATTTGGGGGAATTGGAATGTGAATTTGATTTAGAAGAATATTGGAACTAGATGAAATTAGAATTTGGGGATTTGGATTTTGAATTAGAAGAATTAATTAGCTAATTAAACAATTTAAAGAAATTATTTAACTATTTAGAAATTGAATTTAATTAAATAATAAAGATTATTTAATTAAAGGTAGTAAATCACAGTTAATTAAATATTAGATATTTAATTCATATAAGAAAAGGGTTAAATGATTAATTGATCAAGATAGATTTGGAAATTGAATAATTAGTAATGTTGAAAGGTGATGATTAAAGAATTATTTAACTAATGGGACGAATAATTAGTTTGTTATTGACGAGACATGTTTAGGTGTCTACAGAGAGATCATGACCATCTCGACTCCTCTAGTCACTTGTGGACATCCCTGAGTAGCATAGGAACATGATCCATCATTAATTAATAAAAGATAAAGACTAACTAGGACAAAATCCATTAGCCATATTGATTTGTGCCTTCATTTTGACTACTTGATGTGATAGTTGATGTCCGATCTTAGACATCAAATACCCTGTGTAAGACCGATCTATCTAGTTTTGAGTTTACCCTTCCCTACTTAAGACAAGATGATTGATTGATTCATTGATTGATAGGGTTGGTTGATCTTATTGATAAGACAATTTGATCGGTTTGATTACAGATGGTGGTAAGATAGTTTATCCTTTGCTAACTTCGTATGAAGTGTTTGTTGGATATCTACTAGGGTGTTCGATTTCTATGAGACATTTTATTGCAAGTTTTGTTGATTTTTTTATTTTTTAGTACTTTTTACAAGACATTTTATGTTTTTTATGAGTTTTTTCAAGATCATATTTGATGTTTTAGATTTCTTCGGGACGTTTTATGATTTTTTCAAGACATTTTATGATTTTTAGGGTTTTTTGGACATTTTTTTATGTTTTTGGATTTCTTCAGGACTTTTAATGATTTTTTTTTTTAAATTAGGACATTTTATGATTTTTTTTTTTTTCAAGACATTTTATATGATTTTTTTTTAAAAATTCAAGACTTTTTATGATTTTTTTGATTTTTTAGGACATTTAATGATTTTTTGGATTTGTTTTTGCTATGCCCCCAATATGTAGACTCATTATGAGACGATGATCAAAAAAATGTACTAGGAGAGAAGGTTTACAACATGAGATTTTACTATGCAAAAAGTAAGATGAAATGCATGCTTCTAATTGGACAAGGGTGATTGTGTGTGTTTATCACATTGTAATACATTGATTGAATTAAGGGTGCAAAAAATTTCAAAGATAAGGATTCATTCCATTCTCAAGAACCTTTGGACTACCCAAATTAACCCACCAAGTGACTAGGATTTGTAGATTGAGACGCGGAAAACTTCTCCATTAATTCTTGAAACTTTAGTATTCCATTGCCTATGTGTGTGCAATTGGGTTTATTCCAACTCTTATAACCATTGGAGACCCTTGGAATCCTACATGACTACCTACATGAGATATCCTAACTTTAAAAGTATGCTGGATAGAGCCTCACTACCTGCAAACATCTATAGCCCCGACGAGGTTATCACTATAATATCTCAAATATTGCTCCATTTCTAATAGGTGTCCATAGCCCTGATGGAGTCACTCGCATGTTCCCATAACCAAGATATTAATGCACTTTTTTGCATGATTTTTCTTGTATTTTTTTCTTTATACTTTTCTTTTACCTTGATCTTTTGATATATAATTAGGCATCATTCTTTTTATGCTTGCATTGTCTTGTAAGTAATGAAACCTACATTGGTATGATAATTATAGTCGCATTGAAGTAGAATTTTAGATTTTTAATGAGCCATATGATCAACTAAGTATCTCCAATGATTTAGAGCAAATGATTAATGTGTGAGATATAGCAATCGATAGAATTAGGTGACAAGGCACACAAGTGAAACTTATACCCAACCACAAACACAGACCAACCACAGGGTGTTGTTGAAGATGAGTGACCTTAGGTTTTCAAAACTACATAAATGAATATCTAAGAAACAAGATGACCCTAGATCCACTCAAGTGCAAATAGGTGATCCTCTCAAACAGTTGCCTTTCTTTATTTGTGCAAATATATGTGAATGCAATGCAATATACTAGATACTATATGCAATGCAATATGATGTAATTTGAAATTAATTAAAACCAATGCAATGTAAAGAAACCTTAACCACCCAGCCACTAGACATAGTACTTTTTGAGATGTATGTTGTTTATGGGTTCAAGGAGTGAATCTCCCTCCATTGTTTCCAAATGATATACCCCATTACCAATGACCTTGGTTATCACATATGGGCCAAGCTAATTAGGTTCAAACTTGCCTGGTCTTTCTCACTCTACCAAATTTCTTTGATTCTCTTTTTGGACTAGGTCTCCAACCTCAAAGAACCTTACCCTTACTTTTTTATTGTAGCTCCTTCTTAGTCTATTTTGATATCCTTGCAAGTAGTTGAGTGCACTTTGTAATTTTTCATCCAGCAATTCTAACTCTTGGAGCTCAGCTACTCTATAATCCTCATTGAATATGATATGTTTCAAAGAGACTCTCAAGGATGACAATTCTACCTCAATAGGAAAAATGGCTTCTGATTCATAAACCAAAGATAGGGAATAGCTCCTATAGTTGTGAAAACACCCATTAAATAAGCCCAAAGTGTAGGATTCAACTGAAGGTGCCAATCCCATTTAGATTCATTGACGACTTTCTTGACAATTTTGAGGATTGTTTTGTTTGTTGCCTCTACCTAACCACTGCTTTGAGGATACTATGGAGTTATGAATTGATGTTGAATATGGAATTGTTCACAAAATTATCACACTTCCCAGTTCTTAAAAGAATGCCCATTGTCTGTCACTATGCACATTGGGACTCCATATTTGCAGATGATGTAGTTAAGTATGAACTTTTCTATCTACTTTCCAGTGGAGTAAGTAAGAGGGATTTCCTCAACTCACTTGGTGAAATACCCTGTTGTTGTCAAAATGAATTTATGCCCATTGGAAGAAGTAGGGATGATTTTCCCTATTAGGTCAAGTCCCCATTGTGAGAAGGCCATGGTGATGTGATTGGTTGGAGATCTTGTGCAAGTGCATGAATTAGATATCCATGTAATTGACACTATCTACATTTTTTGCACATATTTATATGCATCCTTCTCCATGATAGGCTAGTAATATTCGGTCTACAATAGTTTCTTTGCCATCGCGGGGCCACTAGAATGGCCACCGCAGATTCCATAATGAACCTCTTTTAAGGCTAATTATGGTTCTTCAAAATTTAGACATCGAAGAATTATTCCATTTAAGCTCTTTCTATACAAAGTGTCTGTAATGAGTGTCTATCTTGATGCCTTACGTATGAGAGTTTTATGCTGATTTCAGAAGAGATTAGGAGACATGTAGTGATCATGTAGGTATGCATATACATCATTGTACCAATGTGACTCAGGGCCTACTATCATGCATACATATTATGAAGGGGATATCTCATATGTTGGTACCATCAATTTCTCAACCATGAATTCAAACTGCATTACGTTTCTTGGCATATCCATGATAGATCCTACAGTGGCCATTGCATCTACTACTTTGTTTTGTAGTCTAGGAATTTGATCAAAGATGATATGATTGAACTGTTGTTTGAGATCATCCACCATCTAATTGTAAGGAATCAACTTGTCATCCTTGGTGGTATAGTCATTATTAATGAGTTACGAGTCTCCATAGACATGTAAATCTATTGTGTTCCATTGTATAGCAATGTGAAGTCCTATGATAAGGGCTTCATATTTAGCTATGTTATTGGTGCACGGGAAAATTATTCTATAAGAATTTAGAATTGAATCACCTTGAGGAGTGACAAAGAGAATTTTGGCTCCTGCTTCGTGGTTGATATAGGAACCATCAAAATATAACTTTCATCTTGTGGAAGTTGCCAATGTAAATATCGCCTCATTAGGAAAGTCGGCGAGCAAGGGATGACTATCTTGTACAGGTGCTTTTGCCAACTAATCTGTTATTATCTAGCCTTTGATAGATTTTTTATCAACATATTTGATGTCAAACTCACTTAAGATCATGACCCATTTGGTGAGCCTACCTGTCAGCACAACTTTGCTTAAAAGATATTTCATAAGATCAAAGTGTGTGATAAGTTGAACCTTATGGCTAAGCATGGAGTGTCTAATCTTTTGAGATGCAAAGGTCATTTTCAATCATGCTCTCTCTATGGGAATAATTTAATTAATATCCCACAAGTGTTCTACTGATATAGTAGATAGCCCTTTCCTTGCCTTGATCATCATGTTGTGCTAAGAGTGCTCCCAAAGAAGAGTTAGTTGTTGATATGTACAATAGAAATGGCTTGCCTGGTGTTGGAGGCACTAGCACTGGTGTTGAAAAGAGATAATTTTTTAGTGCCTGAAATTCTTCTTAGCACTAGTTTTTCCATTTAAAGGTTACACCTTTCTTGAGAAGGTGTTGAAACAATTGGCATTTATTCGGCAATTGTGCTATAAAGCACCCGATGGATTGTAATCTCCCTTGTAAACTCCTCAACTATTTGAGTATGGATGGTGGTGGTATTTATATAATGGCTTTGACTTTTGCGAGATCTACCTCAATACCTCTATTAGAGATAATGAAGCCTAAGAGTTTGCTAGTTGTTACCCTGAAGACACACTTTTTTGGATTTAGTCATACATTATATTGTTCCAGCCTATGAAATATCTTAACAATAAAATCAAGGTGGTCTTCTCTAGTTCTATATTTGGCTAAAAAATCATCAACATAATCTTCCATGATATCATGTATCATGTCATGGAACAAAGTTGTCATGGCCCTTTGGTAAGTGGCACCAGTATTCTTTAGGCCAAATGGCATCACGTTCTAACAATATGTCCCACATGTACAAGTGAATGCTATTTTATGTTGGTCCTCTGGTGAAATTATAATTTGATTATATCTAGAGAAGTCATCCATGAGTTATCACATTTTGCTTTCAGCAATTAAGTCCATGATCATGTTGATGTTTGGGAGTGGGAAGTCATCTTTTGGACAGGCCTTATTCAAGTCTGAAATCAATGTAGATTTTGATGCCCCCATTAGGTTTAATCATTGGTATTAAATTGGAGATCCATTTTGCATAGTTTATAGGCTTGATGAATCCCACAAAGATCTTGTAATTCCACTTTTACTAACAAGGCAATTTGTGGATGCATTTTTCAAAGTTTTTGTTTGTAAAGATTTGTGTCTCGTAGCAATGGTAAATGATGTAGAAAAAACTTCAAATCCAACCCTGGCATATCAGTATATGACCAAGCAAAATTTATTGGCCTTTGTTTGAAGAATTGGATAAATTTCTCCTTTTCCTTAAGTCTTAAGGATTGGGCCAATTGTATCTTGCATACCATTTTGTCATCCCCAATGCAGACGTCTTCTATCTTCTCTACCAGCAATGCTAATATTTATTGATCAATTGGGAGATTGTCCAATCTGCATTTGTGTGTGTCTTTATCTTCTTTAGGCTTTTCATGAGTGGAGGATGGACTTGCCTCTCCAAAATATGTAGTTTTTTCTAGGTCAATTGAAAATCCAGCCTTGTGGTCTTCGCATGGTAATCCTTCTTGTGCACCCAGGAATTTTTCTATGGCCTCATCATTTTTGAACTGATCCAGATGTCATTGTTCTTATTGCACCCAATCTATCAGATGTGGATAAATGAGATAAAGGTTGTTGTCTTCATCATATTGAAGCATTGTTGATATCATGCATGATCTAATATCAAAATGGTTCCATCAAGAATTAAAATCTCTTGCCTTGTCTTCATAAATGATACCATTGTCAATAGGAAATTGATAGTCATAAGATATATCCCTTGCATAGGTGTTTCTACTATGGAGAGACATCCATTCATATTCATGGTAATCAGTTTTTATCTCAACATATGTGTATATGTTTGATCCTTCTTCATATGGTTCTTCAGTGTCGATAATTAACAAAAATGTTTCTCGGACTTGTTCATCCATCTTTTGTTATTGATATGACACTCATTTCTTGGATGAGTGGTTCAAGTCTTGTGATACCTAAGTCACTTGTTGGTGTTATACCAGTTTTCATTGCCACATTAGTGTGAGATGGTGTGATCTCTACACTTGAATCTTCAACAGGTGCTATGCCAGTTTTTATTACCACATTTGTATGTGATGATGGTGTAAACACAACTATTGACAAGTTGTTCTGACTAGAAGATTCCAAATTAGTAGTTATTCTGGTATTATTAGGTTCTATTAGAGTATGCATATTTAGTATAATCGGGGTGTCTTGCCTAGATGTTGATCTTTGTGTCATATTTCCATATCCCAGGCCTTGATTTCTTGGATTCTCTAAAGGTAATAATGGTTCTATTATTCCTTGACCCTGTGCTCCTAGAAATTTTATCCCATCGTAACGTTACCTTTGTAACATTTTGAAATCATTTCCATACTACACAAGGGGAAGTCTGATTGCGGGGTAGCCTTCCTCTTCTCTATATAGATAGTTATTCACATCTTCTTCCAACAATTCCTCATTTATCTCTCCCCATCTGACAAATGAACAATAGTTTGAATGTCTAATTATTTATTTTCCTTTGTCTTGACTTGCAAGATTTGGTATTTCTCTCCCAAAGGACCTGGGGGATAGAGACAACTTCCCAATAGATAGTGTTTTAGAACAATAATACTCTCCACACCCTTCATCATTTATCTATAGGGGTGGTGTTGTAGTTGTGCAAGATGATGAAGCCTGTGTATCTAAAATTTTCTAGGATTCCATTTGTGAGGTAAGAGGAGATACTTGATTGATAAGGACTTGGTTATTAGTGCTTTCTCTCAAGTAATTACAATGATGGGAAGGGTTTGGGTCACCTTGTATTGTGATCTCAATGCCATTGTACGGAAACTTAACACATTGATGAAAAGTTAACGGTATGGCCTACATGATATGTTTCCATGGGCAAACTAGTATCATGTTATATCCTAGTTCTCTATCCAAGAATTGGAATGTGACATTAGTAATAACAAGTCCCACTTGCACAGATAAAGTAACCATTCCTTTTGATGTGAATTCTTCATCATCATATGCTTCAATATTTATTCTTTTTGTTGGATCAATGTGATGATACAAATACCCCAATGTATTAACCAGATTCAGAGTACATATATTTAGACTAACTCAACCATCTATCAACACCCTTCTAAATTTTCTCTTATGGACAAGCACTTCTATATGGAGCAGTTATGGACAAGCACTTCTATATGGAACAAGTCATTATGCAAGGGTTTGTTTGTTGGGACATCTTACTCTATGAAGGCCACACAAGAAGTAGCAGCTAGATTTCCAACTATTGATTGGAAAGTATTCTCGTCTATGTCACTAAGGACAATAGACTCGTAAAGAGATTTGTCTAGGATTTCTTTATGACTTGGGGAAATGTGAAGCAACTCAAAGAGTGATATCTGTGCTAAGGTCTTTTTCAATTTATCAACAACCTTGTTATTCCCCATTGGTAGTGTTGGTTCACCAAAACACACTTGGTGGGGATTTTGCACTGCCCCTAGGGACAAAAACCAAGTTCAACCCTCAAATCATGCATGGAGGGGCTAGAGTCTTGACCATTTAGGATACTCAGGGACTTGGACCAACAATATAACAAGGATTTTCTGATTATCCTTCTACACTTCAGGCTCTACAAAATCCGAGAGGGTGTTCCCTTAATACTTCTGCAATCTCCACACCACACTTGCAGGAAACATTAAAACAAAGTAGATGGTCTCACTCCTAAAAGGGGGCTCAAACAAAGAGGGAGAATGCTACAGAGTGGCTATCTCTCAATGATCCTTGACCTTCTTTGGAGTGTGAGACAACTTTTTGACAAACAACATCATGCATAGAAAATGAAAAGATATTTTGATATTATCATAGCTATAGCAAGTTGTCGATGAGATGGGTAAAGAAATTTCATAGAAAAATGGTTGGAAGCAACGATCAAGGTCTTATCCATTGGGCAGTTGAAATTGTAGAATGCAAAGATAAATATCCAAAAGAAACCTTAATCTAATAGCCAAAGATCTCAAGACAACACTACCTTACAATGTGTCTCATCTGTTAATCCCAACCCACAATACTTATAAGAATCTTTGTATAAGCCCTATTAGTTTACAAATCCTATCTAAGAAATTTTACAGACCCCTTAGGTTACAGAATAAGATAGAAGAAACATGCATCACAACAATGCAAGAAATGAGAAAACCCTTGATCTTACTCATTTAGAAACATAACAAAGTCATACATTGGAGAAAATAAATTTGAACAATATTTTTATTCATTTCATAAGCTATGTTTTGTTACAAATTACATTACATATAACTCCTTCAGTAACCTACAACAAACTAAGACACAAAACCCATTTAATTTGCTTAGCAAATTCCTGTTACGACCTACTCATATCACCTAAACCTACTATACATGACCAAGGATTTGAATCCAAGATTTCTGGACCAAATTTCTTGACCTTTGTCTCATGGCCCTGATTTCCCTTTTGTAGAAACAAGGGAGAAACAAGCTTCAGGCCAGAGGAGACACCTTTCATAAGCTTATAAGATCACTTGTTATTTGTTACAAAACATTCCTCATAGTCTCCCAAAAGGTTGTCCTTGTTGGCGGTCATGATGAAGTAGAACCAAAATTTCCCAACTACACTTTGGTAGAAACAAAATCTTTGAGCCATGCCACTATCACCCCTAATGGACTGTGAGATCCTCCTTGATGTTTCATAGAGTAAATCCCCTTTCTCGAAGAGGGTTTAGATCTTGGCAAGAAGTAAAATTGCCCTTCCACAAAAAGAGGAGTTCGGGCCTTTATGCCTAGGATCAGAGAAAGTGGAAAGAGAAGCTTGTGAAGGAATCTAGAAGGAGGAGAAGGGGTTGCAGCTTGCATGTCATTGCAAAAATCACTAGCTGCCAACTCCTTCCCAACCATATTCTGCTCCCATTCCTTCATGAAGCTTCTTCTTCTTTAGATCTCTGCCAACGAGTGATAGAGAGGAGGCAGAGGATGTGCCATGCAAGGCTGGTTTTGGAAAGAAATGAAGTTAAAACCTCCATCAACAATCCTCCCCACTTCCAAGACTTCGTCGACTATAAACATACTCATTCCCATAGGAAATCCATCTAGTATCACAAAGCTCAGTGTAACTCATGGCAGAATATGGCTCAAAAATTATCTTCATCATTTTAAAATCTTGAGAGAAAATAATGAACTCTTTGTTCTTCCTACCAATTGAAGACACCAAAAGGCCGCATTTATAATGAAAATACTTCTCTTAGTAGTGCTTATGTATGAAAAAATCATCTTTTCAATGCTTTTCTATTCATCCTTCTAGCAAATGGACTCAAGAAACTATATCCATCAAATCAAGAAATCATCAACTTAAACTACCAATTCAATGCTTTTTTGACCAATTTCAACTTACGTGAATGATCTTGTTTCTGATTTCTTTATTTCTTGACTGTAGATTCTCTGCTCCAGAATCCTCTTCTTGGATACTGAGTTTTTATCTTTTGAAAGTTTCTCAGCAATAGTTTCTTAATTTTTTGTCAAACTTTGAGAATCCCTGACAATACGCATCCTATGATTTTGTTGACAGGTCCTTGATCATCTCGCTTCCATCTCAAAAACTAATCCTTATCCCTTACATCTCTCTAAAAAAAAAACTTGATTTTCTCTCTGTGGCGGCAATGAAAGCATGCATAAATTACCACCTCAAGTGTTGCCAACTTTGTCCTATAAATACAACTCGACTTAACAAAACACCCTTTAAAATGACATTTTGAAGATCAGTCAACATCCACTTGTCTCGATTTGTCTTTGATTTCCATGTCAGCATACCTACTTCCTTCTATCTTTTATTTCCTGTGTGAACAACACTGAGACAGTCTGAATCACTCCTTTTGAAAACCTCTTCTATTTTCATCATTGATTTGTCTAGCATGACAAATCACATGATCACCATCAGTCAATACTAATATTGACCTTCCTCTGTAACAAGTGGGCCCTTTAAAACTTGACGAAGCATCACCAAATCATCTTGGAAACTCCACTCCATGAGCTACCCTACTATCGGACTTGTTCGGCCTACCAAGGATATGTGGCATCATCTTACGATTTCACGGTCCTTAACTTCCCTACATCTTTCATCACGGTTTTGCGAGAACCGTCCGATCTTCTCGCTCATTATGCGTCTCTTACACAGTCTGCTCAATATTTACCATTATCTCACGAGCATCTTTTATGCTTAAATCAAAACATCTTCATCCTTTTGAAGCTCATGCAAATTTGTGGGATTGTTAGTTGCTCAACATTTAATTGAGGAAATGAAACCCATAATATCAAAGTCGGACTTAGGGAATTGAGAACCCACAGAAATATAAAAAGGGGGGGCTCGACCATAATGAAAAAGACATATTTTTCTTAAAAGGTCGGTAGGAAATAACACCTAGGGAAAGAAAGCGGTCCCCATTTGACGATGGTAAAGTCCCTCAAGCTTTAAATTGGAAAAGGTAATGTGAAAATATAGCAGGCTTGTGGTTTATAAAAAATATTCATCTGGGAACATATAAACTTGAAAACCCTAAGCCATGAGGGTGAAAACAGGGAACAACAAAGAATCAAAGTAGCTAAAATCATTGTCAGAGACACCAAATTTTTGAATAGTCATTTTCAAGACTATTAGAGGCTCTATTTGGGGATGACCATCACTCTGAGATGGTACGAGGATGCATAATATTAGGTGGAGTAGAAAACAAAAAAGAAACCTATTCTAATTTGTACCTACTAATCATGGAAGACAAATACTTTAAGAGAAGTAAAATTCCAAGAATTGTCCATGAACAAGCAATTCAAGGACTACATCTGTCATTTCTTAGAGAAGATATGAAATGAAAACCCTCTCCCCTCTTGCTTTGAATCAGATATGGGCCTAAGAAGGTGGCATCAATTTACCATGCCTTCCTTTGTCTTCCTTCCTGTCACTCCATATCTTGATCAAAACCTTTATTCGAAAACTGAATATAGTTTCTCCTTGTACAATTTTCATGACTTGCATCTATAATTCATCATTTTGGTATTAGCTTCTTTTCTAGTTCCATTCTAACTCACCAAAGCTTCAACCCTCAACTGTATTTAGTTTTCATGTTACCAACACAAGTATGAAAACACTTGTACATGTCCATTGGGTTGCAAAGTTAACCTCCCTCCCCTGCATCCTATACTGTATTTTGAGAAAATCAAACTCTGTCAAAAATGAAGCACCGGTGTTTTCCTTTATCAAAAATTTCATTTTCATCCACATATGTAATCAATGAGTTGAAATATTACCATATACATGTTGACCACCTTCAAAAACATTTTCAAATTGCAAACCCATCCTGCGCTTGATATCATCCAAGTCCCTTCTGATTGAGGAAACACTCAACTGGCAAGTAATCAGGAATTCTGACTTGTATTCTTGCACATTTCTATTGTTAGGGACAAATAAAACTCCTTGATCAACTTGGATGGCCCTTTCCTTATTATAAGTATCATCCCCATAGGCATCAGAGATGCCTTCAACATTATCATCATAACTAGTCACGGAAAGAAATTGACCTTCATCGTAGGAAATTAATTCAACATTCACATTGGAGTCAATCTTCACCATTTATGGGTTTTCAACCTCCTCCTCATACAAAGGATTTGAAATCATATGAAAACCTTTCTCATAAATATTTAGGTAGAGAAGAGGTTGATCTATATCTATATCCTCATCAAATAGTGCTTTATAAACTTTACTGCAAGTACTGCCCATCTCAAATTCACACTCATCCTTATTAGGCATGAGTTAATCATGATCTAATCTATAAAAACTTTCAGCATCGTAATATTCATTATTGTAACTCTCATAGGCTTCAAAAAAATCAT
The DNA here is from genome assembly GCF_030272615.1 of Cryptomeria japonica. NCBI lineage: Eukaryota > Viridiplantae > Streptophyta > Pinopsida > Cupressales > Cupressaceae > Cryptomeria > Cryptomeria japonica. Next base: position 158,820,132 of record NC_081413.1, read on the forward strand.
CATGATTGCCCTGGCCCTTTTCTTTATCCTTTTCAACCACACATGCTGGTCCATATGTGTTTTCATGATTTGAGAATTTGGGAATAATTTGGTTTGCTGCATAAGGATTCTCTTGAAATAAGTGTTGGCAATTTGGAGGAATTGATTATGTGTTCCATTGATGTTTGTCATTGATGTCAACACTAGTTGTTGTGTTGTCTACCGGCCTCGGGTAGAGTGGTTGGTCTTTGATGTTGATATGGAGATTTGTCTTCGGTTTTGGTTTGGTTGTTGGAATTGGTTTGGATTTGTTATTCATGTGTTCCTGATGTGCATCACATTCAGTTAGTTCAGGATTTGATGATCCAGATGCTATCATTTGTTCTAGTAATCCTTTTGGTTACTGCTAAGGGTTTTACTGATAGCGCTTTGTTGAAGATCTTTTGATGAATCTAATAAGTGGTGTTAGTGCGGGTTCTAGGAGGTTATTAAGAGTCTACTAATGGTTATCATGTTCATGTTCTAGTTGTTCATGGTGTTTCATTTGGCTTATGGCGACCTATTTTAGGTCTAGTGGTTATTCTGTTAGGTTATGTACCGGTTTATGGAACGTGTTGGTTGATGCTCTTGATGCATCACCAGTTGGATTTATTGTTTGGTTTATGTTGTTTAGGTCTTAGGCCGACTTGGTTTATCATTGGTTTGCGGGATTATGTAATGGATCTATTGTATTATCTTTTAGGTGACCGACCTAATTATTTAGGTCCCAGGTTGGTATAAATATAATGTAAGATCTCTTTGTAGATCATATGAGGTCAAGGTTATGAGATTATCTGTGTGCGAATAAAGTTGTAATCATATGCAGAGGTTTTGGTTGATCATAGGTGATTGATTTAGGTTTGTAAAAGATGTTTAAGACCTCCGATATTGAGCTTAACCGAAACTGTACTCAAGGATAGGAAATGTTATTCTTGCAGTTCATTCATCTTTCCAGATTGTAGTCTAGATTTATTTTGTAGTCAGTGAGGCTCCTTTTGTGATGAGTAGTGCGCTATGGGTTGTTGGCCTTCCTGCATGTGCAGGCCCCTCTTATTGTAATCACATACTTATTGCAGAAGTATTATTTGACTGTGGGTAGGCTTCCTATCGTGGTTTTTCCTTTTACCAGATTTTCCACATACAAATCATGGTGTTATGTGTTATGGATGGTTGGTAATTGTTCTTTGGTTTATGTTTATGCTTAATTGTTATATCTGCTATTCTGGTATTTGGTTTTTGCATTTTGGTAAAAGGTTTTGTGTGCTTAAAGTTTTAAAATCTATTGACAACTGATTCACCCCCCCCCCCTCTCATTTGTCCACCGATTATCCTAACAATAAGATCGGTAGTATGTCATTAGTCATAATACTTGATTCAAGCATATCTACCCAGACCATCTCTTCATGCTCATTAACATGAATACATTGACATGGCATAGGCTTAAGCATATCTTCTTTATTGGATCACACCATGGAATTATTTGGCTTATCAGTAAAGAATGGTGCAAAAATATTTAAGGTTTCTCCATTACACACCGTCAATTCCTGAGAAGATTATTCCACCTCAACAAAACCTTGCACCCTATCATTATCACTATTAGGTGTACACCCTTCTAATTCTTCTTGATACAGGCTATCAGATCCACCCAAACCATAAGATTTAAGACAAACCCTTTGTGTGGCATCTTTACTAAAAGGAGCAATAATTCTATCAGCTGATATAGACACTGAAGATACTTCCATCTCTGTACCATTTGTATCATACAATCTTTTATCAACCTTTTTTCACTAATATGAGGAATAACCACTGTCTAAGACAAGTTCTCTTCACTCATATTTTGATCTGAATCATAGGTTTTAACATGTCTTCTGTTATCAACAAAAGTGTAAATGCTTTGGCTTTGATCTTCAACTCTTGACTCACACCTTTCTTCAATATCTGGTTTTTTTGGATAACAAGCTCTTGTAGTGAAATAACCCTTAGGGATTCCATATTTCAAATTATTATCAATATCCATTGCTATACTATAAGCCTGGTACATGGTTTGAGGATCTTTATCCCTTATTAAAAAGCTCATTTCTTCATCAAATGTTGCTAAGTAAACAACCAAACATACTGCATCATTTGGCTTGTAACTTTTAGGAATATTATCCAATATTCTTGCAAATCTGAGATTAAAAACAAAGAAGAATTCATCCTCTGTTCTTTTAATAGACACAACTCCTTTTATAGACAAACTTGGATTGAACCTCTCACCAAATTGTTTTGTAAACAATGCATTCAACTCCTCCAATGAAGAAATAGAACTTGCTGGTAAATATGAAAACCAATCCATAGCATTTTCTTTTAAAGATTGGACAAATAGCTTCATGCAGACATCTTCTTGACTACATGCAGACATTTTTTTTAAAGATTGGACAAACACACTTTGCGAGGTTTTTGTACTACCCCTAGGGAAAAAAACCAAGTGGATTCCTCAAATCATGCATGGAGGGGCTAGCCTCCAGACCGTTTAGGATACTCAAGGACTTGGACCAACAATATAACAAGGATTTTCTGATTATCCTTCTACACTTTGGGCTCTACAAAACCCAGGAGGGTATTCCTTTAATGCTTTTTCAATCTCTGCACCACTCTTGCAAACAACATTAAAACAAAGTAGATGGTCTCACTCCTAAAAGGGGGCTCAAATAAAGAGGGAGAATGCTATAGAGTGGCTAGCTCTCAGTGATCCTCGACCTACTTTGGAGTGTGAGACAACTTTTCGACAAACAACATCATGCATAGAAAATGAAAAGATATTTTGATATTATCATAGCTATAGCTAGTTGTCGATGAGTGATGACTAAAGAAATGGCATAAAAAAATGGTTGGAAGCAATGATTAGTGTCTTATCCATTGGGCAGCTGAAATTACAGAATGCAAAGATAAATATACAACAAAAACCTTAATCTAATAGCCAAAGATCTCAAGACAACATTGCCTTACAATGTGTCTCATCTATTTATCCCAACCCACAATACTTATCAGAATCCCTGTATAGGCCCTGTTAGTTTGCACATACTATCTAAGCGGTTTAACCGAACCCTTAGGTTAGAGTGTAAGATAGAAGAAATGTGCATCACAACAATGCAAGAAATGAGAAAACCCTTGATGTTACTCATTTAGAAACATAATAGATTCATACATTGGAGAAAATGAATTCAGACAATATTTTCATTCATTTCATAAGCTATTTTCTGTTACAAATTACATTACATATAACTCCTTCAAGAACCTGCAACAAACTAAGACACAAAGCCCATTTTATTTGCTCTGCAAAGTCCTGTTACGATCTACTCATTTCACCTAAACCTACTATACATGACCAAGGATTTGAATCCAAGATTTCTGGACCAAATTTCTCGACCTTTGTCTCATGGCCCCGATTTCCCTTTTATAGAAACAAGGGAGCAACAAGCTTCAGGCCAGAGGAGACACCTGTCACAAGCTTATAAGATCACTTGTTATTTGTTACAAAACATTCCTCGCAGTCTCCCAAAAGACTGTCCTTGATGGCGGTCATGATGAAGTAGAACCAAAATTTCCCAACTGCATTTTGGTAGAAACAAAATCTTTGAGGTGTGCCACTATCACCCCTGATGGACCGTGAGATTCTCCTTGATGTTTCATAGAGTACTTCCTCTTTCTCGAATAAGGTTTAGATCCTAACAAGCTGACAAGAAGTAAAATCGCCCCTCCACAAAAAGAGGAGTCAAGGCCTTTATGCCCAGGATCGGAGAAAGTGGAATGAGAATCTTGTGGGGGAACATAGAAGGAGGAGAAGGGGTTGCATCTTGCATGTCATTGTAGAAATAAATGGCTGCCAACTCCTTCCCAACCATATTTTGCTCCCATTCCTTCATGAAGCTTCTTCTTCTTTAGATCTTTGCCAATGAGTGATGGAGAGGAGGCAGAGGATGTGCCATGCAGGGCTAGTTCTGAAAAGAAACAAATTCCAAACCTCCATCACCTATCCTCTCAACTTCCAAGAATCCATTGACTATAAACATACTCATTCCCATAGGAAATCTATCTAGTATCACAAAGCTCGGCGTAACTCCTGGCACAATATGGATACAAAATTCTTCATCATTTTAAAATCTTGAGAGAAAATAACGAACTCTCTGTTCTTTCTACCAATTTAAGACACCACAAGGCCATATTTATAATGAAAATACTTCTCTTAGTGGTGTTTATGCATGGAAAAATCATCTTTTAAATAATTTTCTACTCATCCTGCATCAAATGGACTCAAGAAACTATATCCATCAAATCAAGAAATCGTAAGACTTAAACTGCCAATTTACTACTTTTCTGACCACGTTCACCTTACATGAACGATCTTGTTTTTTGATTTCTTGATTTCTTGACTGCAAATTCTCTGCTCCAGAATCCTCTTCTCAGATACTGAGTTTTTATCTTTTGAAAGTTTCTTAGCAATAGTTTCTTGATTTTCTGTCAAACTTTGAGAATCCCTGACAGTATGCACCCTATGATTTTGTTGACAGGTCCTTGAGCATCTTGCTTCGAGCTCAAAAAATCATCCTTATCCCTTTCATCTCTCTGAAAAAAAATACTTGATTTTCTCTCTGTGGCGGCAATGAAAACATGCAGAAATTGCCACCTCAAGTGTTGTTAGCTTTGTCCTGCAAATACAAATCAACTTAACAAAACACCCTTTAAAATGACATTTTGAAGATCAGTCGGTATCCACTTGTCTCAATTTGTCTCTGATTTCCATGTTGGTATACCTACTTCCTTCTGTCTTTTCTTTCCCGTGTGAACAACACTGAGATAGTCTGAATCACTCCTTTTGAAAACCTCTTCTATTTCCTCCATTTATTTGTCCTACACGGCAAATCGCATGATCACCATCGGTCAATACTGATATTGAACTTCCTACGTTAGAAGTGGGCCCTTTAAAACTTGACAAAGCATCGCCAAATCATCTTGGAAACTCCGCTCCGTCAGCTACCCTACTATCGAACTTGTTCGACTTGCTTGGGATACGTGGCATCATCTCGCGATGTCGCAGTCCTTAACTTTCCTACATCTTTCATCGCAGTTTTGCGAGAGCCATCTGATTTGCTTTCTCATTATGTGTCGCTTACACAGTCCACTCAATATTCACTATTATCTCGTGAGCATCTTTTCTGCTTAAGTCAAAACATCTATGTCCTTTTGAAACTTATGCAATTCATGGGATCATTAGTTTCTCAGCATTTAATCGAGGAAATGAAACCCAAAATATCAAAGTTGGACTTAAGGAATTGAGAACCCACAGAAATATAAAAAGGGGGTGCCCGACCATAATGCAAAAGACATAGTTTTCTTAAAAGGTCGGTAGGAAATAACACCTAGGGAAAGAAAGAGGTCCCCTTTTGACGATGGTAAAGACCCTCAAGCTTTAAAATGAAAAAGGTAATGCTAAAACATATCAGGCCTGTGGTTTATAACAAAATTTCATCCGGGAACATATAAATCTGAAAAACCCTAAGCCCTGAGGGGGAAAACAAAGAACAACAGAGAGTCAAAATAGCTAAAATAAGTGTCAAAGACACCAAAATTTTGCATAGTCATTTTCAGGACTATCAGGTAGAGGAGGATTAGAAGGGATTCCTTGCAATGTGACCTTTGACCTGCAAGTAACAACTACACAATCCTAATTCTTTGGGTTGATAGTAATTATAGCCACTATTTCATCACCTGCACTAATAGTGTTAATTGTATAAGCATATGCTACCTTGGTATAATGTGTCGTGTTATCTTGTGAACCTGATCTTGAAGCCTTCCCTTTGTCATGTTTAACAAACGGGTCCTTGAAGATAGTATGATCTGTGTTGGAAGGGATTTTATTATTGTCCATAGTGATATCTCCTTGATCTATGAGGTATTGAATTAAGTTTTTGAGATTATAGTAACTTAATGTTTTGTGGCCCTTGGTGCAATGATATTCACAAAAATCATTATCATTCCACCAGGTCAGTTTGAAACAACCTAGTTCATATGGCCTGACCTTAGGTAGAGTTATGACATTTGTTTGTATTGTCTTTTTGAGGGCTAACTCAATTGGTGCTCCAAGTGGCATACAATTTCTTCTTGGTGTATTAGCCCTTGAAGGTTTGGAATTACTTAACTGTACTACATTTGCACTTGTGGACGTTGCATTGTTGTCATGAGGTTGATGCCTATTTGGCACAAAAGAATTGACCAGTCCCTGTACTGAGACAACAAGTTGAGCCCTGTTCACCACATGGACATCTACAACATCATCACTTGTCACATTTTTATTTATTTTTCAACTAGAATTTTGACTTAGATCATTATTGGTACTACTGGTCAAGCCACTTTATTTATTATTATTCAAGATACCTCATTCAACAAGACCTTTTTCACACTTTAGAATTTTCTCTATAATTTGTTTGAAAGTGGTGAGACATTGCATTTGTAGCAGATATTTGATTCGGGGAATAAGATTTTCTATGAAAATATCCTCTTGCTCTTCCTCCATAATGTGACTAGGCCATCTATGGTAAAGAGATATCCATCGCTCCAAGAACAAAGAAAATGTTTCACCTTCCCTTTGTTTGACAGTGCATAAATCCATTAGATTATCTATATCGTGAGAGAAGTTTGTTATGAACTTCTCAGCTAATTCTCCCCATGAGGTGATCTTTGGTGATAAGTGTGAGAACCATTCTAAGGCTGATCCACCAAGACTTTTTGAGAATAGCCACATCAAATATGTGTCTTTATTAGCTACCTCAATGCAAGCAGTGAAGAATTCCCTGATGTGATCTCTAGGGTCACCTTTTCCTCTATAGTTATTGAATTTAGGAGTTTCAAAATGTGTGGGGGAAAAGGCAACATGTATAATGTCCTATCAAAGGGATAAAGATGAAGATCCTCCATGGTATAACTTTTCTTCTCATTCCCAAATTTCATGTTGTCATCTGTTTCTAGAGGTTTTGGAATTATTGGGACAAGATATCTATTTGAGTCAAAGGCACACTTGTTGAATATGTGTTTCCTACAAAAGGATTAGTGTTTATGTACACTAGAGATTGTTGGAACATTGACTGGTTATGAAGTTGTGCACTAGGAGAACCACTGGGTAATGTAAATTAGGCGAACTATGTGTTAACATTGGGCTGACTTGATCCATGTAGATTGGTAGAACCTTGATTCAAGCTTTGACCACTATAAGTACATCCCAGAGAGACTGATATTGTGGGTTGGGAAGTACTTGTGGGAATTGCATACTGAGTAGCGCTTGTTTGATTTTGTGTTGAGGTATTTGTGTCATTCAATGTGGATTGCAAAGTGATTTTAGCTTTTATTTGAGATGTGTCATTTTTTAGTTGAGGATACAGCACCCGATTGTGAGATCTAAGTTGAAGCCATAGTGGCTTGATTTCCTACCGCTTGTGTATTTTGAGTTGTACCATGGGTAGAGCTTGAATATGTAGCATGTGTTTGTAAAGAGTTTGGTGTTTGATTTGTTCCTTGATTTAAAGTAACCCATGGTCACAAGATTGTTGTAATGTCAAAGTACAAGGGTAACTTAGCTCCATTTTGTATTAAAAGGAAATATATCTATCCCTATCATGATTAAGCAGAGTGTTTAGGATTGTGAGAACCTGTGGGTTCTGTTGGGCAACATCTAGTTCTTCAATTGTTAAGTTGTGTTGGATTTTGTCTACTGATGGCATGTTGTTCATGTTTGTTGGCAATGTCACACCTCTACAGGGTTGTGAGTTTGAATAAGCAAACAAATTCATGTTCCAGGTAGGGTTGAACAATGGATCATTGTTCAGGTCTATCTTACTCTTAGCCTTTTGTGATCACATTATGGGTATTAAGGACTTCTAAGATGACTTGGAAATGTGAGACCTATTACAGGTTATGATGCATGTGGGACCTAAATGCAAGACTTGAATTCAAATGTGGATGCAAGTGGAGACTAGACCAAGTATGGAGTCTAATTTGACACTCTATTGCAGATTAGGATGAGGTTCTTGTTGTTGTAGCTTGAGTCTCTCAAGTCTCTACTAAATGATTTCTCTTTCATCTTTGGCCTCGATACAACGATCTTTTCATATTTTGTCATCTTTGACATGAATGTGACTCCTATGTACTGAGGGGCATTCCTTCTTAACCTCCTGAAAGGTTATTAAGACCGTCAATAAAATCCTCTTGATCATCATTTGTTCCTAAATTAGGTTGTACAAATGGAAAGACACAGTTACCTGGTAAGCCCATATTGACACATGCTCTAAGACTCTTTCTAAATGGGAAAAACTACTAAAATGAATATGCCACTAATGGGATGCAAAGTCAAAGGACCAAATGGTTGACACTACTATAAAAGTATTGAGGTTTGTTGTTGACTCGGGTTGATATGTTGACAGTCGATACCCTATACTAGACTCATGAGTATGGGCACCTAGTTTGATTGATGGTTGATATGAGGGTGTTATGAGATCAATGTCTTTTTAAGTCAATGTTTGGACTTGATCTTAAGATAATCAAACTGCAAAATGATGACTATGCAAAGACTTTTGAGACTTGATACTAATATGAGGACTTTGTAAGGATTTTCGAGACTTGATCCTAAAATGATGCAAGTGCAATATGAGGACTATACAACCTATGAGACTTATCAATTATGGACACTTACAATTGCAAAGACATGAATACAATATTTTTATTTTGGTTACAAGGACTTTGTTTGCAGTTTGTTGTTGATTGAGCTCATTGTGATCTTGTTTTGGCATCAAAATTTTTTGTTATAAGAGTTTTGGAAAACACGGAAGACAGATTGCAAAGACAATATGGCCAAATGAATTTTTTTAACCAACTTTGACAAGAAGATTTACATGTGAAAGGGCCTAGATTAGCCCAATATTTTGACTGACTCTTACTAGTTTAGAACATGAAATAATTTAAAGATACGTTGAAGACAATTACAAGCCTAAGCTAGAAAATAGAAACCATCTGATGGGGCCACTACAATATAATACCTCAAGCAAGATGGACAGATAGAAATTTTGGTAGAACTGGCTCCCTGACCATGACACACACTTCTCAGACATACCAAATTCTCTTACCTCAAAGATCCAAATATCTTATAACCTGGGGATTCCTGTCTCATCTTGAAGGGTACATGAGAGGAATCTATGAGGTACGATCCGCACTCCCTGAACCATCAAATGTAAGGATTTTGGGATACTAAAAATAGTTGGCTCATAGTAATGTTTCGAGGGATCCCAGTCCAATGAAGGATTCTCGAAGAATGCCACTTAAGGCTTTAATTGAGCTTATCAGTGCAGAGAGAGCCTCCACATACATCAAATTCACCCACCACTTCAACCACTTGACCGGTATATATATATATAGCGGCTCGAAAAACCTACTTGAGATCACGTTGGGAGAGATGATATCCTCAACGTGTCCCAATTTGAGATACCCTTGTGGGGTGATGAAATCCCAAGTCAAAGATACTCCTCAACTACAAAGAAAAAACATGAGTGTCATTTGCACTTTTCCCTCTCTACCAAGACCCCAAAGGTGGGTGGAAAGGTACTTTATGTAACTATGGGTCCACCCTACAAATCGAGAAAGTGCTCAAAACATAGAAAACAAAAGTGCATTCCCTTAAACATTGCAATGTGTGAGCTATCCTAAACAGAAGGGAGATCTATGTCAATTTATTAAGCCCAAATTGAAATGTGAGTTTGCATACATTCAAAAGAAAACTAAAAACACTCTGTAAGGACACAAGTTAGTAGTTTATCATAAGTCTTTGATAGATCAAAATGTCCCTATCATCCTTGTCATATATTGCAGAGAAATCATTAGCATCAAATAAAATTAGAGAAGAAATGAAAAACCATAGAAACAAAAAGCATCCACCTTTCCAGCCGAATGCGACACCCTAATTACATGCATGCAAAACACCCACTTAATGCATGTGAAATAATGAGATAACACATGCGAAATACTGCTAAAACTAATGCGAAAAAGTCACTGAATGAGTGTGAAATTAGAACATAGGTTAGAAAAAGAAATCTACAAAACAATGGGTTAACTTTTAGATTGATTTTAAAATCTTAAGGTTGTCCTCGATATTGTTTTGTATTTTAGGATGTAACCCAGGACTCGGTTATGATATTGAAAAGAGTCAATTTGGTATTCTTGTTCTCTTAGTGATAGATCTGCTCTCAAAGTTTTCTGGAAATGTTTATGTTTCCTTCTGCATTCTACATGTTGCCTGGAACTTGCAAGTTTGAGTCTCACACTATGAGCCATCAAATTAAAAGCATTTTTAGATACAACTTGCAATTAATGAGGAAATTTTGCAGAATGAGATATTTAATTAAAATTTGAGAAGGCGACAAAGGAATGAACAAAAAATGATTTAGCGATCTTACCATACCATTACCTTCAATGGATGAAACACTCCCGATCCACAAATGTGACACTATAAAAGAATGAATGCAAAACAAAATACCTACAAATGCGAAATTATATGCGTACAAATGCGAAATACTGGGTAGGCTTGTGAGAATCCATACCAAGGACCTACAAAAACATAGAAAATAATCAAAAGGTTAGTAGCTGAATTTTCACATCGGGTTCACCATTATTTTTATAGTTTTTTCATGCATAATTAATTAGATTATATGAATTAACCACTAGAATTCAATTCTAATTAAGAAAATCCAATAAATAACAATGAAATAGAATCAAAATCAATAGAATGAATAATAATCTAAAAAAGACTGTACAACTTGAGTTGGCCTAGTGGTGGACGAATTGTGCTCTTGAAAGAGAGGTCACAAGTTCAAATCCCACAAGGGGGTAGGGTATGTACACTTTATTGGCTTCAACCCATTATCAATCAAAAAAACTAAAAAAAATAATCTAAATAAGACTCCTCTATTGATTTGAATCATAGCTTCCATTTCTCTTCTTCATCATTGTGGCTACGTGGATCCCAATATCGCGCTTGGATTCTTGCATAAAATGTCACAATAATTCTAAAGATAGTGGTTACCACCAAAATTGGGAAATGGATGCTCAATTTATAGATTCTGGATGAGAGGAATGGATAGTTGAGATTTATTTGAGAACAAAATTGATCAACGGTTGAGATTGGTTGAGACAAAACTGATTGGGAGTTGAACTCATTTGATTGATGAGTCAACTGGATTGATTGACCAGTGAAATGAGTTGATTGATCAATTCCAAAAAGATGATTTGGAGTTAGAAAAGGTGATTGAGATTGATTTGAGAACAAAATTGATCAACGGTTGAGATTGGTTGAGACAAAACTGATTGGGTGTTGAACTCATTTGATTGATGAGTCAACTGGATTGATTGATCAGTGAAATGAGTTGATTGATCAATTCCAAAAAGCTGATTTGGAGTTAGAAAAGGTGATTGGGGAGTTAATTGAGTTAACTAGGAAGATGACTAATTTGATTGAGAAGTTGACTAAATTGATTGCTCAGTCAGACTGGAAGTCAATGCCAATTATAAGTTCAACATGTGCTATAGGAAATTGGGTTGAAATTCAAATTTCATTTGCATTTGACTTGAATTTGGGTTTTCAAATCATGAAATTGAAAGGCAAATTTGATGAAATTAAACAAAATTAAAGAATTCGAGGAATTTCAAATTTTAAAAGAATGAATTAGTTAATTAAATAATTTAAAGAAATTATTTAATTATTAAAAATTGAATTTAATTAAACAATTGAGATTATTTAATTAAAGGTATTAATTTAAAATTAATTAAATAAAATATTTAATTAATTATAAGAAATGAGGTTAAATGATTAGGTGAAGAAGAAGAAATAGAATAATTAGTAATGTTGATTTGACGATTAAATTAATTCAAAGGAATATAAATTATCTTAATTAAATAATTAAAGAATTATTTAATTAATTAAGACAAATAATTAGTGTCTTAGCGATGAGACATTTTTAGATGTATATAATTTAAATAAATAAAAATATTTATTTAAATGAAGAGAGGCTATTTATGAATTAATTAAATAAATAAAAATCTATTTAATTAATATACGACTTAAGATTAAATAATTAAATAAATAAAATATTTATTTAATTAAACTAGAACAATTTTAGATGTCTACACTATTGTGTTAGCCTTCAACAATTATCTTTAAATTGATATCTTGAAACATACTTTATATATATTTTAAAATATATATATATCTCCATAATTTTTTTACCATTTGTTTTTAATCCTATAATATAAAAAATCGCCTCTAATATTAAAATTTAAAGAACAAAAAAAAAAAAACTAAAATAAAACAGGGATTATAAGAGCGGGACGTGGCATAACTCACGTTTCAGATTAAAGAAGAAAACTCTCTACTCAAGAAGACCAATTTTTTTTGAAAAGCACAGTTGAAAATTTTGAAGTAAATCGTTGGAGAATATCCAAACCAAATTTAATGAATGTGATGAAGACTTTTACAGGTTTTACAATAGAAGCGCCACTTGGCAGAAAGTAACTGGGGTGCCCACCTCCTTATCTGAACGGATGGCAATAAACATTTAATTTTCAGATGAGAGAATTCACTTGAATTTGTAGAGAAGCCGAAGATGGAGGATGATCTGACTTGTATTTCCGTGGCTCTTGACTGGACTCCAAACAACAACCACGTAGGATTCTACGTTGCAAAGGCACTCAACTACTATGAACAAGAGGGCTTCAAAGTCGATCTGATCAGCCCGCATTTAGATAATTATTCAACTACACCGGCCTTCAAAGTTTCTTCCAAATCCGCCAGTAAGTACAAATTCAACTGCAAAGTTCTTTAGCATATTTCCCTTTTTAAATTCTTTGGCTGGCACAGCGAATTTTTTCACAAAACTTTTTAAAATTTATGGTTCTGCTCATAAGTTGGAAAATTCGGGAAGAATTTATGATAAAACCCTTGTCGGCAGAAAAAATGAATTCTGCATGATTTCATTCTACCTATGTTCTTATAACTATCCTTGTAGTTTATATAAATTGGTGTTTATGGCATCCCTTTCAATCAAGTGAATTGTTCAGTTCCAGAAATTTGGATAAGAGGAAAAACCCAGTGGCTAGAAATAACTGAGAGGATAATATTGTCGTTTACAAAATGGCTCATTAGGTAATAAGAATATTTTATTTTTCCTTCCAAAATGCTCTCGGCATTTGAGGATGATTACTATTTTTGTCGTTCAGTTTTCCAAATTATAATATAGCTATTAATTTGAAGGTAATTGCAAGAAAATTCATTGTATATTTTATGAGGAGAAGAGGTTTTTTTTTTTCAGATATAATATAATTGTGTATTAATTTTTTATATCAATATTTGGAATCATATTTTGCTGAAACAATGATGTAAAAAATTAACACACAATTATATGTAGAAGCTCCTCTTTTCATCTATAATGAACTCTGAAAGAATTATGTCTATCAAAATTATTAGATGGTTTTTATTTTTGAAATCATTTGAAATTGAAACATTTTTTACTATAATTATAAAATTTCGGAATTGCTTTTAGATTTTAATGAAATTTTACTTTGGATCATAATTTGGTCAATTCAAGAAAATTAAATTAAAAAAATTAAAATTGTCTTTTTGAAAAAAGAATTAATTAATGGTTAGAGACAGTTCATAAAATTTAATATTTTATTTTGAAAGTTTTTAAATGTTTGAAAACTTAATAAATGCTAAGTGGACTATTCATTCTCATGTGAGTGAGATGGGTTCTTGTAAAGCACTACTCATGAAACATGGATCAATGAGTTTGTCTCAAATATTGCAGAGTTAAATCCTAATAGAAATATTATAATTTGACTTCCCTAGAAAATATCTCCTACTTATCAACTACCATCATATTGTTAGCCTTAAAAAATTAAACCAATTGTCTAGTATTTTCTATAGGCCATCTATTATTTGAATCTAGATCCATTGCTTTCCCACTAACCTATTTAAAAAAATGTTTCACATTTAAAAAAAAATGATTTTTCATTTTTTATTTAATATATCTTATCTTATTTTACATTAATATAGAAAAAATAATACAATATTCACATTAAAAAAAAAAGGAGGATGATAAAAGCCTCAAAAAACTTCAAGAGAAATTAAAAAGTCCTAAGGCCAGAAACATCATAGAGAGTCAAATCATCAATTGACTCCCAACCAGTAAGACAATTTCTGCATTCTCCTCCAGAGGCTGAGTGAAAACTTGCTAGTGGTTGGCCAGCCAAAGGTCCCAGGCCATCCTCCATGATTAGCAGAGTCCCTTGGGTTCTGAAGTAGCGAGAGTGAGATCCATGGTCTTCAGACTGTCCCATTGGGAAGAGTGGCTACGTCCACGCTGATGTCCATGAGGAGAAGTGGAGTCGGGAGGGACCTAGGCAACAAATTTCTGGTTCCGTCCCAAGGCTCAAGTTCTGGTTCCGTCCCAAGGCTCAAGAAACCTGGAAATGGATTCATGATTTTTTTAAATATTTTAGGCCTACCCCTTTTTCTTGAAATATTGTATTTCTTGGAGATTAGCCTTGCCTTACAGGTTTTCCCAAATATGACACAATTTCAGAGTGAAAATTCTTTTCAACATTTATTTTTATTTTTGTTTTATATATATATATATATATATATATATATATATATATATATATATATATATATATATATATATATATATATATATATATATATATATTTATTTATTTATTTATTTATTTTTTAATAAAAAGAGATTTTTGAAAATGTCCAAATTTTATAAGGAGTAAATTAACACTGCAGAAGATAAAAATTCACCACCATGAAGACTGAGAATCACAGCAAAGACACTAGACTAACAGCTAAAATACAGCATTATAGCATATCACTGAGACAAAAGACAGAGAGAGCTGAACTAACAGCCCTAATAGAAAAATCCAAATGAAATCTTCAAATATAGAGCTAGACAGGCAGCTTGAAGCCGTAAAACTCCAGAGTACCCAGGCTGCCCTCAGCAGCATCATTTATATTTCCTTTAGCCTGATTACCTTTCTTTTCGGTCTCGCTTCAAAAATGCTATTGCTGCTTGAAGACAAGTGTAATTTTTAAATGGAGAAATAACTCTTATGGTTTTCAAATAAGTTCAATTATCTCTTTTTGGCAAAATTGTCTTGATTAGTTGATAAAATTACATATCCTACGATTTCATAAATCTTTCTGCATCAGAATGAATTCATGTCTCAAAGTAACATTTTTTTAATAAGGAAAACGGTTTTTTTGGTTATAAATACAGTCTTTACCCAGAAATCCTATTCTCGTATATATGGACTATAGAACCATAAATTATCTCATGTTCATAATATTTGTAAGTGTGACGAACTTCTTGTTATGCTTTGTCAGCATTTGCACTTGGTCCATCAGAGACTGTGATTGGGCACCATTTGCCTCCTTCAAGCCAAACCAGAGCAAAACTTGTTGCCATTGCAACTATTCTTCAGGAGGATGCTAGTGCAATTGGTAAGTAATGTTTGTTTTGGCATTTTTAATTTCACACATACTCTGTCGGAGCGGAAGGTCATTCATGTTTATGAAACATAATGAAATACAGTTAAATTTAGACGCCTTATTTCATTTTTGAAATTTAGTAGATTTTCATAGCCATTATCAATCAAATCAGGCAAACCCTTCAGATGCTATGCGGAGGTGAGGCCATTTGGTTTTTCACTTTCGATGCTCTGTGGCTACTCTTGTAATTATGTGCAATAATCCAGGTAAAATGGGTTACCTGGCCTCCTCCCTGGTGGATAATTTCTCTATAGGCGTGCCTTGAACCTAGGAATTCTAATAACCACTGGGTACCATTTAAGCCCTGATTCTCACTGGTACACATTAAACATCTTATGATAGATTCAGTCTATTTTAGTTAGCAATGACATGAATAGTAATAAATAGTTAGTAGATAATAATTGCAGTTTATTGAATATTATGGACTCTATTTTCTAAAAATCAAATCTAGATACAGCTAACTTGACATATCCTTTCAATTTAGAAACTTTAAAAGACAGAGACTAAAAGAATGTGGCAATATTTTAATACTGATTTTGCTAATCTGCAATTTTTCCTACAATGCAACGTTTAATAACTTCTTTCTCTCAGCATTTGAAATGCCTTATCGTATTGTTTCTTTTCTATTGAGTGGAAGATTTTGGAACACCAGAAAAACAAGTGGCGATATCATGCACATCTCTGTGTTTGGCTTTCAGCTACTTTGAAAGGATCTAATATTTCACGGCCTCGAGATCTGGACGGTAAAACATATGCATCATATGCAGCACGCTTTGAAGGACGCATTGTGCAGCATCTAATTCAAGCTGATGGAGGCGAAGGTCTGTTTACAGAGGTCACTCCTGATAAATTGGGAATATGGAATGTTCTAGTAACGGGAAAGGCTGACGCAACATGGATATTTTCATCCTGGGAAGGGGTTGAAGCTAAACGCAAGCACATTGAACTTAATGAATTCAGACTAACAGATTATGGGTAGACATCTCTCCTTTGCTTTTGTATGAAAGAAGATAAGGTGAACCACAATTCTATTGTCAAGTTAGATAATTACTCATTCTTTTGCTGTCTTCCAAAGGGGGAATCGTGAAAAGTTTAATTTAAATGATGAGATAAATGCTGTTCTAGCTTCTTCTAATCTGAAAATTTAATTGGAGTTTGCTTTAACTCCTGTATTGGAATGCAAATGGTGTCTATTTGTTGCAGGATTCCTTATGGCTTTTCCCCAGTTGTGTTTGCCCACCCCGATACTCTCAAGTAAGTTAAATCTTCAGAAAAAAGTACTTGAATACTCATATTTATTTTTTGAAAGTATAACTGGTCAAACCTGGTTTAAATTTCAGAGCTTATCCAGACATGGTTAGGCGTTTCTTGAGGGCAACTGCCAAAGGTTACACTTATTCCGCGACAAATATTGACAAGGCATCGCTTATCTTATGCGTAAGCTTTAGTTTTCCTCTCCTCACTGCTTTTTTTTCCTCCTTGAAAGCCACAAATCCTAAAGTATATATATTGTCGGATCCATGGCTTTTGTTACCAGTTCTGAGTCTGGTTGGAATTGGTTCCGTGGTCCAATTCGGTTTTCCTGTGGACTCTGGTAGGGAGCAGGTGCAAGGGTGTGGGTTCGTCCTGGATTAATCTGGGGAGTATCCAACAGAACCAAAACAGAAGTGCCAACTAAAGCATTTGAAATACTGAAACAAACTCATTTAATTCAACTAGATAAAGCAGCAGCCCATAGAGAAAATTATCCTTAACAAAGATATCTCAAGAAATGAAGCATCTCATTACCTTCATCTAATCCTAGTGTTGTGTTAGAGAGCTACCCAGTTTTGACCACCTTTGAAGAATTTCCCCTTACAAAGAAGAGACCAAAGGAACTTCTGAAAATGACATTTCAAAATGAATCTTAAGATATTGCTGATCAAGATGTAGCAATATGTATTTATGCAAATGGTTGGCTTTCAATGTTGTTTGTTTACCATATTGACAAGAAATAGTGAGAAAAATTAATGAGCCTCCAAAAGAGTAAAAGAGCATAGGTTATGAGAAGGTGTGTCGAGACGGGAATGTCCATTATTAGAACATTAGTTTAATATTAGAGTATAAGTGTCTGCATACACTTGTAAATTACTTTAGTTAGTTGTTAGTTTGTTATAGCTATGCATATATTAATATTTTTACAGTTTGATCATTAAGATAATGCAATCCTCTTTACATGAAAACACACAAATTCCTTGCACATCATCTTTCAATTTTTACAAACATGTATTATTTTTTATGGATGAAAGAATGCTAAAAATCGGCCATTGATCAATGTCATTGTAGTGTTTCGAGGGGCAATGTTTTTAAAAGCTATCGATTGTGAGGGGAGGGGAAGGATGGCCAATTTATCACTAACATCCTCGTCACAATCATTGAGGAAGTGGGATCTTGTAATGTTGTTCAAGTCATAACAAACATTGAAGTATAAAACTGTTAGTTTGTTAGTTGAAGAATGTTATTCAAACATCTTTTGGATGCCTTGTGCTATCTACTCCCTTAATCTTATTACTCCCTTAATCTTATATACAAAAAATTGGGAACAAAATCAATTGGAAACAAAAATTTGTAAGTAGAGGCCATAGAGATCTGAATGTTCATTACCAACCACCTTATATGCAAGGTAGATTTAGATTATTTTCAAATTTGGAGTTATTGAAAGTAAGTGAAGTAATATAAAATTTTGTTTTTAGTTTCGCTTTAGTTAGTATTTTATGTTCTTAAACTTAAGCCTTAATTTGATCATGTATTCTTTTTAAATTTTTTATTTATTTTTCGATAGGTTTCTAAGACCCATTTGTCCTCTAAAACAATTATCTTGAGATAACTTTTACAAGTTCAAAAGGCACACTCCATCATAATCATTAACCAAACTTAGTCCATATGAAACAAAGCAACATTGAGAGAGTAACAAATATTAAGTAGACATCCTAGAGGACTCTTAGTGGGCTTGTGTGGAAAAATCTTTGTAGTTTCATTAAGTCCATTTTGAGCATGATTCATTATATGGACACAAACAAGTCTCTCTTAGAATAGATATATGATGGCATCAACTCAATCATTAAGAAGATGAAAATTATCAAAAATGAGAAAGAATAAGATTCTGAAGAAACTTTCTCCAAACAAATGTTCAAAGTTCTTAAAGAAAGATGGAACACAATGACCACCCACCACATCTTGTCTTTTCATTGATTCCAAAATACTTTAGTGTCGAGGTTCCTTTTATGCCAATGAGGATTGCACCACATAGAGATTATGGAATCACCGAAGGGTACAAGTCAAATTTTTGTATTCTTTCTTGATCTTGATTTGTAGGATGCAGTCACAAGTGAACTCATTGATTTTCTACACTCCAATGGTCAAAGTACTAAGGCTCTTCGTGATAAGTTAGAGAAGGATGCTCATGATTGGTGATACTTCCACGGCCAACAATTCCAACACCTTCAACTTCTTGTGATCAAATTTTTATTGCATTTGTGGTACCATGAGTAATCCTAGCTTGTTTGAATTCCACTTAATTCTTGACTTAGTGTTTCTCATGTGGGATTTTGTAATGGACACACTAGAATGCCCAAAAACTAAACCAACTACTGATAGGAATTTAGTCAAACAGTTTGCATCCAACTCCTTATTTTTCTATTTAATGTTTAAACCTCTTATGGCTTCGGAAATGAAATGTTTGTTTGTTTTTAAGTCTTTGCATAGGTTTAAAATCACATAACATGAACTAGAAGGAAATTACAATAATATGCAACATGAAGTTTGAACTACTATTGATATGATATTATTTCCAGAATTAATAAAGTCAAATACATAGCAGATTTTTCAACTCACTAAATACTCCAACATTTTTGACATAATGTTCCAACAATGACTTCCCATCTTGCTGCTACAGTAACATGAATAGTGTTGTGCTACAGTAATGTGAATAGTGTCACGCTACAGTAGTGTGAATAGTGTCATGCTACAGTAACGTGAATAGTGCTGTGCTAAGTGCTGCTACAGTATTAATTAGTCTTCAATCAGTCCAATATCTTCATAAAATCATCCCTTCAGAATGGCATAAGCATTGGTCAAGAAGTGAAGAAGGTATAAGCAAAACACCAAATCTGCCTATTAATGATGCTGATAGCAATGGATTCCAAAGGCAAAACCCCAAGGGAAAGACGTCTAGAATGTCACAAGAGAGGATAAACGTCCTCTAATGCCAAGAACGGATCTGCAACTCACACATCAATTTCTTTTCATATTCAACATGTTGAATGAAGCCACAAAAACTTCCTTTTATTCTTTCTCCAAGGGTGGACCCAACTCACTTGAGCAATGTGGGATAAAAGATGTTCAATATAAAACATATTAAAATATTCACTTATGTCTCCCTTGGGTGCCCCTTTGATTTGCACACATCCCCATAAAATAAATATTAAAGTAACACTTTAATATTTTGCAATTAAATTAAATGTTACTTTAATAACACTTCAGGCATTAAAATATATTAGCAATCGGGCTCCGAATAGCGCGAGTGATAGCTCGTCGGAAAGCTCTCTTCGAGGAGTATCGAATCCAATTACCAAAGCTAGCCTCCGTTGTGTCCTGCTGACTTACTAAAAAATAGTAAGTATGCCTGAAACTAAGTAAATCAACTTCGTTTTAGCCCAAATTGGAAATGACTAGGCCAAAACACTCCAGGATCCCCTTAAACCCTTTGTTAGCCCTTGGGACCATGTAGAGCTAGGCTAACGCACATACACTTGCTCAACTGCTAAAGTGGGGACATTACAGATTTTAGGGAGACAAACATTTTTCTTAGGCTTTAGCATCACATAGTGGATGTGTGTACTTACTTAAGTGGTTTTACTTACATCTTTGACTTAAAAAGTATGACTCTTCTAAGTACCAAAGCGGTCACCCTTAACTAGGGGTGTAACTTGATTATTAATGACTCCTAGTATGGAAGTCTGTATATAGAGGGGCTGTACTTTCTATTTTTTACACAAGATAACCAATATTTTTTTTGTTTACGATCAGTTCACTTGTTTCTCTGAAAGATGCCAACTAGGATTTGGTTCTAATCTGATATGTTTGTTTCAATCTGAGACTTTGACCAGCGTATAGAGGTGTTTTGGATTTTTGAAGTAGTTTTGAGTTTTTTAGTGTTTTGAGGAGTTTTTGAATGATGCACCATAGAAACTTAAACTAATTCTGAAAATTGAAATCAGATCTCTGATTTTTATTACAGCAATGCAATATGACAAAGAATGACAATTTATTTCTGCTCAAAGTGCAAATTTGTATACCAGGTTTCCTGAGCTTGCTTGGTTGAGCCTCCTTATTTGATTGAACTTCAATATATACTGATGTAAGAGCTTCCTGAGTGTGGTGTCAGCTCCAAATGATTTTATTGACTCTAAAATGAATTACCAAAAACAATTGGAGAAGAACTAAGCAGACCCAAATGGAAATCTGTCTCCTTGCCAGGCATGGCCCTCTAGGAACGAAAGATTTCCTCAAATTAATGAATGTATTGATCACCAATGGCCTTATTTCTTCCAAATAACTGCTAATATATTATTCTTTATTGCCAACAATGAAAATCAATGCAAATTGCAGACTTAAAACCCTTGTATTTATTTTCTTTGAAACACCAGGCAAAGATAGAAGGTATGGCCCAGCTGGAAGTGGTACGGCTCGCTCCAAAATGTCTTCAAACTACTGAATTTGTCCTCTTTCTGCACTGATTCGAATTTTCATACTGTTGGGTGCTGCTGCTGTTCATAAATCACTGATTTTTGCCCTTTTTGGCAAGATTTTTGAACTTCATGGCAAATCGATAAGTAGAAAGATGAGGGGGATTTCGTCCTCTCACCAAGATCTTGGAGGTTTTCGTCTCCAAATCTCTCCAGACTCCTGCAAAAGTCATTGCAGACCTGCAATGGAAAAATTGCTCCACAAAAATAATAATCTCCAATGCCAAAATGAATGCTCCAGTGCTCTTTTAATCCTCCAACCCTAAATCGAACTTCATAAGGCATCTTTAAAAGATTCCTTGGAATCTTATTCTCCCACAATATGGCGTCAACTTGAGGGTGGGCTCAACATGACATAATTCCCACTTTTTAAAAAAGAACTTGCCTAGGAAATCGAGCCAAGGGGGGTAAAATCATGTCATAACTTTATAAAGTTACTTTTTAATAAAATTTTCTATTAATAGAAAAAAGTAACTTATAAACTTTTATAAGCTCTTATTATAAGCTTTTCTTGATTTCTTTTTCACCAAGCTTCAAAATTGACTAAGTATAGCTCCTCTTAGTGAGCCAAACATCTCTTGACCTCATCATTTGCCTACGGAGATGGCTAACAGGCAAATCTACCTTCCTAGATGGTAACTAGAAAAGAGGGGACATTACATTCTCCACCCCACTCCTCACTCTCTCTTTGATGTTATGCTTATTCTTCAAAATTTTGCATTATGGCCAACTAGAGGTACATTATATATTTAATACTTCACAATAAATTCCATTTCTAATAATTCTAAGAAAAATGAAAGGAAAAGGGTGTTGTTCTAGAGCATACAAAGAAGAATTAGCACATTTTAAG
Organism: Cryptomeria japonica; assembly: GCF_030272615.1. Classification (NCBI taxonomy): domain Eukaryota; kingdom Viridiplantae; phylum Streptophyta; class Pinopsida; order Cupressales; family Cupressaceae; genus Cryptomeria; species Cryptomeria japonica. The sequence goes on from NC_081413.1 coordinate 158,842,411, forward strand.
AACATGAACTAGGCTAGAGGGAAAGCCAATTATATATAGTGAAACAATATCACCTTCCAGTGGCCACATAGTTTTACCATGGGTGCTTGTGTGCAATTAGAGGAAACATTGTAGACATGTACAAAAATTTTGCCAAGGTATTGTGACTAGATAAATGAGGCAGCTTACAAGTGGAAATTGGTAGCTTCACCTTGCTTTCCATACTATTTCCCTATCGATGATGAAGTTTAAATAGTTGAAGAAGAAAATTATAATTTGGACAGACCTAAAGTCGAGAATGAGAGCTTGAAGATAGTTTGCGGATGATTATATGGCAAGTCATAGAATTGCTAAGAACATAGAACAACAATTTCTTAAAACAGAAAAGCATATGATGAATTAGACATCTAATAACCACTTCATAGGGTTGTCAACAAACATCCATGCCTGATATCCAAGAGGCTCTACCCTAATAGGTATCAAGAGAATTTGTTAGCATGATGGATTCAAATACGGAAACTATGGCTTCATTTCAGGAAACTTCCAAGTCAATCTGAAATATACTAAGAGATGAAGAAAATAATGTAGGAAAAGCTAATCACAATTTTTTTTATTCTTTGATAATTGTGACAAACCATACAGCAAAATTATTGAATATAACTCACGATCTTGATGTCCAAATTTATTCCTATTATCACCTATGATAATGGTTGTTGGTGAGTGTTTTTATCATCGTTGATAGATTGTAGATAAACTCTTGCAACTTCCTTTCCTTTACCCTATTAAATACTATTGCATAACTGAGATGGTAATGACTACTGGAGGGTTATGTCCCCTAAATCTACTACATTTGCACCTGTGAGATTTTGCCCTAGAAATAGGATATTATTGTAGCTGTGTCACTTATATGATTAGGCTTTTTTAGGTTTTTAATTTTCAAGATAAGCCTTCATCTTTCCCAATTTACCTATAAACTATGTTGCCTCTTGTGATTCTGAAATTATGGATTGAAATCATGGCAGACAACTTCATGATTGGAGGAAAACTAAATTAACTATCTTTCAAACAACTTCCACAGATTTTTGGTGGTTAACTAACTTAGTCCCACCTTCTTTGCTGATGACAATTGTAGGTCAACAACTTGATTTATTGGTTGACTAACTAACTAATATTATTTATGTGTTAACTAACTAAATGGATGACTTACTAATTGAAAGACTTAGTACTTTCAAAGTTATGACCAAGACTATGTCAAAGTCAATCCTATCTGGCAATTGACACATTCAAAGTTGCAGATCAATTTAATAACCAGCCCATTTTTTTTTGAAATATTTCAACTAAAACAAAGCTACAATGCATGCCCTTAATACTTTTTGATGACCCAGTTCTTGAGATGGGTAAAATGAGAGCATATGGTGTATAGGACCGCACCCAATTATCTAAAGTATCACATGAAGTTATCTAATCAAATAAAGAACACAAGGTGGCAGAGCTAGCTAGGTCTACACTTCTTCAATGGACTGCGCTTGATGCATGAAACTGAAAGGAAACACACTATATGGCAGAGCCAACCAAATCTTCACTTCTATAGTGGAATGTGCTTGATACAAGAGATAAAAGGAAACACTTCTAAGTTTATTCAATAGAGTGTGCAATTACAAGGCAGGAACACATGGCAGCAAGCCATCCTTATCTATGTTTATTTAGCGGTGTGTGCAATAACATTAAAATGCAAATATGAAACCACTTGTAGTGCTACCATCTAGGGTATTACAAGATAATATAAAATGTATTACAAATCATCATTAGGAAACATAACTGCTTAATATATGCTGATATAATGTGTTGATCACAAACTTAGACTGCTGGAACCTCCAAACAGAAACCAAATAGCATAAATGAACAAGTATTCAAGTACCCAACATGAAGTATAGCTCTAGGGGATGATACAAGAGGGTGGTATAGGTCTGAAATCACTCTAAAGTTGCTGTCATTCCATCAAACAGGTATGATACACTGCAAACACCTCTCTATGTTGATGTAAGACCCCCCCAAATGAAGTAAACACACTCCAATCTGATACAACAATGAGAAAGCACTCCACACTGCCATTAAACACTCCAGACACATTGGAATTGAACATTAGTCAATTGCTAAGAGGAAAAACTGGATTTGCAGGGTTCTATTTTAGACTAGAAAATAGGCACAACATTCCAAACTCATCATTAAACCATACAATGCCAAGAAATTAACATTACATGAGAAGGATCACAAACTTAGACTGCTGCACTTCAAAAAGTAAATTTCGGTCAAAGGGATTCTTACATAAGAAGGATAAGGACAAAAAACATTTTCAGGATGATTCCAATCAGTCTAAAAATGTGTCAACTAGGTTGGATAATGATTGATTCAATGGACTTAAAAGGAAAAAATTAAGTTTCTAATGTAGGGAGCCATGGGACCCATCTCATAAGTGTGCTATTAAAGAAAAGGCTAAGCAGATTGAGTACTTTTTAGCAAATGAAACAGCTTCAGAAAAATTAGATCAGCGCACTGATTTGGAGAGTAGTGAAGAAGAAAGTTCAACCGACAATTCAGAAAAGGAGCAAGGATGTGAAGTAACAATTGCCTAGTTTTCTAGTTTTCAAAAAGTTGGATCATTCAAAGTTAGAGGAGTTGTTTGTAGGCAGCGGATAATTATTCTTATTGACACAGGTGCTACACATAATTTCATCAACAAATGGTTTGTAGCCAAGAGAGGAACTGTCGATGTGTTTTTTATGCACATGCGAACACAAAATAAAATACCCAAAAGTATCTTATCCTCTCTTGAACAAAATCTCTCAAATGCTGAAGATTAGCTTAAGGATCACTTGAGAAGACTCCAAGGTTCATGAATGTAAGGTCACTACATGTGGATAAGCTCATTGGTTTGATGTGATTATGCTGGAATCACAAGGGGACTTACATTCGAATGCTTGAATGCTTGATTCGCTGGAACTTAGATCATCTAATGTTGCGATTTAGTGATGCTTTTTTTATCCTAAACTAGCTTGAGTTTTAAAAAATGGCAAAAGATGAAGGGTTGAGACAGTCTATTTCAAGGCCTAGAATGTAAGAAGATGGATGAATAATTAGGCAAAATCCTACTAGGCAAGGTCTCACCATCAAATAGAACAATTGGACACAAGCTCAGTGCAATCTTCTAAGGACATTTCAAAGATATTCGAATCAATACCATCAAATATTGATCACCATTCAAGTTAATGCATAAGCACTGGATGTATATTGATTCGAAGTTAAGCTCATATCATTCTAGTTGACCACACAAGGCACACTTACAATTAGTAAGAGGCTAGTGGTATGGACTAGGTGGATTCCACATAAATGTATTCGACAAATTCCTCCATTCAATCTAATTTATTTATCATCTAACATGAAGATCCAACAAGAAACCATGCTCATTGTGAAGAAACAACACACTTCACCATAACTTCAATGAAAATGGAGTTCATTTACAACTTAGGCAACAATTTTTGCCTTCTCCTCGTACTCTACGCTAATTGCTATTGTATTCTTTTAAGACTATCTATATGCTAATATTAACTATTAGCTATTAACTATTCTATTCGCTATTAACCTTTTCAAATGAAGAGCTTGAGCTTTATATAGAGAGCTCATTTACAATGAACGACCAGGATTGATTCTCCATCAATGGCCAAGACTTCACAATGAAACCCTAATTAGGGTTTGTTACAACAAACTCTCCTTAGGCAATGAGAAAACTGCTTTCAATGAATGTGGACCAATAGATATCAAGGGTAGGTACATCGGAGTTTGTGCCTTCATGCATGAACTAGGTACATTGCATCTAGACATGTTGATGTGGAATTCATTGATTGGTGGAAGGGATGACTAGGGTGCCACCTCAATCTTGCACTTTGTAGACTTGATTTGATTCATCATCATGAAAGAGTGTTGAGCAATATCTCTTGATACTCAACATTATCCAGTTTGTTTAAAGTGGTGATGATGATGAGAAGCAAACTTTGATTAACTCTTTTGATACTATCTGCTTCTTCAATCATGTTCGATGTAGGTCTTGTGATGACTTTGGTTGACTTTCTCTTGCTCATGATCTACTTTGAGTGGATGATGCGCTTGGTTGAATGTAGCTCTTCAATGTACTAAATTTGATTCTTGGATTCTCAAAGGGAATTCAAAATTGTCAAACATTCTTCCATCATGTGGGTTATCTTTTCTTCATGCTCTAGTGCCTTGAAGTAGTTGGATGATTTCTTCCTTGCACCCTTCGATCTCTTCATGTCATCATGATATGGTGAGAATATTTTAATATCTTGAGATCTTCTCCTCCTTGATGTTCTTGTGTTTGTTGATGAAGCTTCTTGAAGGCATCTTCCTTGTATCTTGTTCTTGGTGTTGAAATTCTCTCTTTAAGATCCTTGTTCCGATCTTCCTTCAACCTAGCCCATTTGTTCTCTTTCCTTACCTCCTGCAAAATGAACAATTGAACATCAAGCACACATGATATACAGTTTGATCTAATCTTTGATTTTTGATGATTTCTTTCTAAATGCAATTAATGAATTCACTGTGTAGAAGGTAATTTGAATGTCCTAGCACAAATCTGGGTTGTCTCAAGATGAATTCGCTTCTCCCTAATGCTCAAATGATGAATTTCACCTTTTCAAAAGATCAAACCTGCATCTCTAATATTGAAATTCGTCCTTATGCTGATGAAGTTTGTTGTTGCTTGATGAAGTTCACCAATATTCTGATGGAATTCGCTGACCTGCTGCTGATGGAGAAAAGAAAATGTTTTGAATTGATGATTAAAATGATTAATTTACCTTCCTTATATATGCACTTAGGGCAAAGGATGTGTCTTTTGTGTATAAGGCCGACTTGTTTTGACAAAAATAACAAATTGCTTCCTTAATGCTGGCCAACTTAATACATTGAAACTCTCCCTTTTAGAAATTCGATTTTTAAATAGAATTTTGGCACCAAAAAGCTTGCCTTTGAGTAACTCGCTTTGGGACCTTGGCAAGGTACATGAAATGATAAGAATTCGCTCTTGTACCATTGCAAGTACGTCACCTTGATCAAAAAATTCGCTCTGTCCTCTAGAAGGTACATCAAAAAATTCGCTCTATGACCCTTGCAAGGTACATCAATTGGATAAAATTCACTCTATGACCTCTCCAAGGTACATTACTTCAAAATTCGTTCTAGGACCTTTGGGAGGTACATGACCTCGGTCAAAAAAAAAAAATTCACTCTAGGACTTCTCCAAGGTATATCATCTTGATAAAAATTCGCTCTATGTCCTTCGGAAGGTACATGACTTACTAGGAAAGTTTGATCTCAAATCTTAACAAGGTACATGCTTGAACAAATTCGCTCTAAACCTCTCCAAGACTTCAAAATTGACTCTTGATCTTCACTTGGATAAATTCTCTCTTGATCCCTTGCAAGGTACACATCTTGGCAAAAAATCGCTTTGGACCCTTAGGAAGGTACATGACTTCAAAATTTTCTTTCACTTGGTTGGTTTTGACCTTAAGTTTTCCAATCTTTCTACATGAAAGCCTCATCAATTTGACCCTTAAGAACACCCATGAAAAATTCTCTCTATGACCTTTGGGAGGTACATGATCTTAAAAAACTCGCTCTAGACCCTCTAGAAGGTACATCGAAAAATTCGCTCCAAGACTTTAGCAAGGTACATCATTTGGTGAAGGATTCGCTCTGGACCCTTAGCAAGGTACATCAATTGAATAAAATTCGCTCCATGACCTCTCCAAGGTACATTACTTCAAAATTCGTTCTAGGACCTGTTGTGACGTTTTCACACATCGCCCCATTGCAAATGGGGACCCTTGCTTTTTTTGTTTTTTAGGCTTTGTTTTTTTGGTCTTTTAGGGTTTTGTTAGTTAGCCTTTGCATTTTGAGTGTCGCCCAGGGGATCACATGGATAAGCAAGTCCGGCTTGAGTGAGGTCCTGATCCTGAAATTTGGCTAAGTCTGGAATGTCCTGATCCTGAAATTTGACTAAGTCTGGAAACTGAAAAAACCTCCAAAAACTAGATTTTGCAATATAACTCCCGGAGGTCTGAAACCACTCTCAAACATCTTGAAAGTATATATGGAATATAACTTAAAGTAAATGTTATATTCCATAAAAGTTATCCTGATAGAGAGTTCGAAAAGTCAAATTTTGCTCCTGTCCTTCACTGAGGATCCAGAGTGAATTTCGCTCCTGTCCCTCTCAGGAGGACCAAGGCGAAGCGCTCCTGTCCCTCACCAAGGGACCAGGGCGATAATACTTATTTGAGCCATTCCTAACCTTGTTTGGACGAATTGAGACATCAAAGGCATGGTGAAGGGTAAAATGAGCATGATAGAGCATCCAGACTTGATCAAAAGCAATGAAATGATGAAGTTTTTGCCTAGAAGGTCAAATTCGCTCCTGTCCCTCACTGAAGGACCGGAGCTTGAAATCCAAAATTGCCTTGTCCTTGAAAGATTTGAACGATTTCGCGAATTGAGAAGATCAAAGGAGATACATTTTATCAGTTGAATATAATTTGAAAGCGCAATCATAAGGAAAATTGACCCTAGAAGCAAAATTGCTCCTGTCCCTCTGCCAGGGACCAGGGCGAATTTAAGTGATAGCTCCCGCCCCTCTCTCAGGGACCAGAGCGATTTTCCTTATAAGACAGGTTTTGGGCGAAGATCAAGTAACTGTTAAGTTTGAGACAAGCAAAGGAGGCGTAACGAGTCCGTTGAAGATAATTTGAAGATTGTAAAAATGCCAAGTGAAGCCCATATTGTCCTAGGCACTCCTGTCCCTCTCCCAGGGACCAGAGCGATTTCTTCCTTAGACAAATCTCTCGCCAAGATGAAGCAAATTTCATGTCAAGGATGAGTGATGGGGAGCATAGCGGATCCATTGAAGGTGGTTTTAAAAGTTAGCAAAGCATGATTGAGCCTACAAGTGAAAGTTCGCTCCTGTCCCTCAGCCAAGGACCAGGGCGAACTCAAGGTTATTTAATATTCCCTCCAAGCTTAAATCACTCCAAGCTAAGATACAAAAGGGGCAATGATGTTTGGAACGCCTCGGAGAGGAAGTAAAGTATCAAAGACCGCAAAGGTGATGGAAATGCCCAAGTTCGCTCCTGTCCCTCTCCCAGGGACCAGAGCGAAATGTTCAAGTGTGTCCAAATTTAAGTTGCCACTCACATTTCAAGTGTTCAAAAGGGAGTAAGGAACATCATTTTACACCATGAAGACAGTTGCAAGTTGATATAAACAAGGATGAGCACAAGGAACAAAGGTTCGCTCCTGTCCCTCACCAAGGGACCAGGGCGGTATTCACTCAAATATCAAATTTGCGTTGTAAAGGACGAGTAAAGTATGCATGGAATGAATGGATAACATTGTTACTTGCCTTGCGATATAAATTGGTGATTAAAGAGACAAAGACCCAAGGAAAAAGGCAAGTTCGCTCCTGTCCCTCACCCAGGGACCAGGGCGAAAGTACTTTAAAGCACACTCCTTCCACAAAAGGGACGAATTAAGCTCAAGATTCCCAATTAAAATGCTATTTTGGACGTCTAAGACAAGACTCTGAACGTGAAAAACAAGAAAAACAAGGCCAAAATGAAGGAGCGCTCCTGTCCCTCTCCCAGGGACCAGAGCGATGTGGTTAGTGTCCCTTATTCCTCCCATGCTTAGGCGCCAATATTTTCGAATTACATTAAAATGCCAAATTCGATAAAAATGTGAAAGATTTAATTAAATTGGTATTTAAAAAATAGCGCGTGGACTTTCAATAATTAATTTAAAGCCTTTAAAAAATCGAAGTTTTTAATTACAAAGGCATTTAATTAATTATTATTAAATTAAATTTAAAAAAAAAAGGGAGCGCTTGGGGTATTATTTTGCAAGGTCGGCCCCCTCTTTTATTAAATTTTATTTGTTTTTTGGGCCTATTTTCCAAGTCGGCCTAGGGGCAATTATCAAGATGAGCGCCTATATAGGAGGGGTGTGTTGAGCATGTTAATCCATCTTTCAATCATTTGTCCAAGTGCGATTTTGAAGGAGCAATAAAGGAGTGCGAAATCTGGTCCAAGAAGGAGTGCGAGTTGAAGGCTAGAGGTGGAGCGAATTTTCCTCAAGACGTTGAAGGCTAGAAGTGGTGAAGTTGATAGAAGAAGCACATTTTGGAATACTTCGATCCACATTTTGCCTAGCAAACTTGCTTAATTTTGCATCTTTTCTTAGAGTTAATTCTCAAGTGGAGGTATGGCGAGATTCTCCTAGTCTCAATTTTGAATTTTGAATTTTCAATCTCAAGTGGCTTAGTTAAATTTAGGAAATGATAATTCAAAGATTTGTCATGAGGTTTCCTAATTTAAAACTTAAATCCTCTTTCTAGTTTATATTTCCACGTTGCAAAACATGTTACTAATTTTGAAATGTTGTGTAGGTATCAAGATGGCGACTCCCAAGCTCAAAGGATTTACAAGTCGAAAGGCTCTCATCAAGGAAAATCAAGCCAGATCAAGGACGATCAAGCAAGGACAAGGGCGACCTCCTCCAGCCTAGTATCAACAAGGACGACCTTCTTCGATCCAGCATCATCAAGATAAGGGCGACCTCTTCCAATCCAGTATTCCAAGGCGAGGTACATCAATCATCCTGCACATCAAGGACACAAGGAGTTAGAATAAAGGTTCGTTGAAGAAGCAAATAGTTCCAGATGAATTAATTAAAGCTAGCTTCTCAACAACATCAAGTTGAATATTTACCAAGTTACAAGTGTCGGACGAGGTGGCATCCTAGTCATCACTTCTCCAGTCAGTGTGGTCCACCTCAGCACGTCTAGACTCAATGTATCTAACTCATGGAAGGTGGCACAAACTCCGATGTACCTACCTCAGCTATCCATTGGTGGAATTTCCTAGAGAGGACATGTGTCCAAGCAATACAATTATTTCATTGGTCGAGCATTAAATGTTATGTAATGGTTGTAACAAACTCTAATTAGGGTTTTCATTGTAAAATCTTGGCCATTGATCTCGAATTGATCTAAGCCATCAAATTGTATTGTGGGCACTATATATGCCCTGGCATTTCATTTTGTAAAGGCAGTTAGAGAATTGGAAATAATAGAAAGCAGTTAGTAGATAGAGAGTAGTTAGAAGTTGATAGAATAGCAATTAGAGTAGAATAGGAGGACAAGGCAAGAAATTGTTGCCATTGATTGTAAACAAACTCCATTTTCATTGAAGTAATGGTGCAGTGTGTCGTTTCTTGCAATATGCATGGTTTCTTGTTGAGTCTTCAATCCTAGATGGTAGATGATTAGATGAGTGGAAGAAATGTGCTTGATTGATGGTAAAATTCGTATATCCATACTACTAGCAGTTTGTTGATTGCAGACTTGCCTTGCGTAGTCAACTGGAATCAATCAGCTTAAGCTTAACTTCAATTGTCGCTTCTTCATTGATATGCATCAACCTGATGGTGTCTATGCCTGCAGTGATGATTTGAACATCATAAAGCTTTCCTTCGAAGATCGCACTAGCCTTGTGGAGATGGTCCTGCGATGTCAAAACAAGACCTAGTTAGAGTTTCATCAAAGATCAATCATTGCTCCTACATTCTTAGTATTAGGATTAGATCCTCTCTTCGCCCTCATCTTTTTTCCATTTTTCAAATCTAAGCTAGTAAGATCCTGTGTTCCAACAATATTCAAAGGCAAATCAGAAGTTCAATCATCAAATGTAAGTCCCCTTGTGATTCCAGCAAATCACATCATACCACAAAGAGCTTATGCACACGTAGAGACCCTACATACAAGAACCTTGAAGTCATCCCGATTGGTTCTTTTCGCGACATCTTCAGCATTCGGAGGCTTTATTCAAGAGAGGATAAGGTACCCTTGGGTATTTTATTCTGTGTTAGGCAGTGTACAAAATAAACGTCAACAGAATTGGCGCTAGAAGGAGGGCTGAGCATTTGAAAGTTCGATCTTGTCAAGTCACATAGCATTTGAAGAAATTTTCCAGAGCTTTTTGCCCCCCTCCATGCTTGACAAAATTGAAAATGAAGAAAGGTGAGCGAACACGAACTCTTGAATCCAAGGAAGATTAGTGGAAAGCTTTTTCTCAAACAAAGAAGGAAGGTGATCGTTGGGTCGTCAGTTGGACTTACGCAAGAAGGAATCAAGCTGGAACCAATTATACGTTCAAGTTGAATCCGAGATTTTCAAGATCTCCCTTATTCCAGAAAATCCAAAAAAAAGTGAAAAATAGAAAATCAAAAAAAAATCAAAAAATCGAAAATCAAAAAAGAAAAGATTTCTCAATGGAGCGACAACAGTTTCACGAGGAGCAACAAGTTGATTTTCCTGAACTTTGGTGGAGATTAGATACACAACTTTATCCACAAAGATTGTCTGAGTTTGCAAGACCAGGGCAGTGTCGAGTTCACGAGACAGAGGAACATGATGAGATGCATTGCTTGAAGTACTTATCAAGGATGGAATCGGCAGCGCAGGGAAAAATCTTCTTTTGGGATGTCCCCAGGCCAGAAACAGAAGAAGGCAACTTCAGTATCCCAGAGACTAAAGATCCTCTTCTAAGCTTCATGTGGATGGTCGAGAGTCAGCTCATTTTGGATGGTGAAATGTGTTTAGAAAACATATTGCTACCATTGTGGTGTAGAATTCACAACTCACCTCACTCCGAATTTACTTGCTCAGTATGTGAAATGGCTATCAATCAAGTCAGAAACCAGTTTGGAATGCCAACTTTGTCCAAGGAAGAATGCATCATTAACAGATCTTGGGGTGCACATCTCGCAGCCGAATTCAGGAAAACCTATGAACAGGACATTGCTCCAGCATCTGAATGTGAGAAGGATCAAGTGTACGTTGACGATACTAGTGCACCTGATGATCAATGTATTACAATGGATAGCCCGCCATGCCTTGCACCTGAAAAGGAATACCATGAGACAAAAGTTGAAGAAGCAATTGAGAATACTCAAACAGTGATAAAGGAAGATCCAGGGGTTGAACAAGCAATTAAAGAAGAGGACGATTCATTCCTTGAAGAATTCTCACTTATGCTACAAAAGGAAATCCTTGAGGTTGAATTGCAGGAGGTTTCAAATAGCCTCATTGAAGAGGACAATCAAGTTGAGATGTTGAATGAAGAATCACAAATTATCATAAGTGAGCCCAGATATGAAGAACAATTCAAAGGGGCGCTTGAAGATTTCATCACCATTATGCTATTTAAGGAAGTATTGAAGGATCTTGTAGAGGAAATACAAATGGAATCACTGCCAAAATTTTTTCTAGATAAGCAAGTTATTGTGAGTGATAAGATCCATCATCAGCACCGACCCCCTGATACTAAGCTTGAAGAAGAAAGGTCACCTGAGATTATCTTTGATCCACTAGAGGAGATGTTTGAGGCTCAATCCATCAAGGAGACTCTCATTTTTGAAGATATGCTAACAAAATTTCATGAAGATGCCTGGTTTATGCAAGATGTTTCGGTGAAAACAAAGAGTGTTGAGCTATTCGAAGGGGCGCTGAGCTTGTTTCAAGAGGACTTTCCAAATCTAGGTCAACATACTACAAATGCTCGTGGAATAGTTCATCACCAATGGCAACCTCCTGAAGCAGCTGGTGACCTCGCTTGCAACAATGCAGTGTCGTTTGAGCCTGAAACATGCCAGGTTGTTTCTTTCCTTAATCCTAGCTTTGACAGTTATTATGATTTTGATTATGGGGATTTTGGGAAAACAACTTGCATCGGGATTGATCATGGTCCTAATGAATTACCCCAGTTGATCATTTTGAGTGAAAATTTGCTTGAGTATGAGAAATGCATGGTGAGAGTTTGCCTTTCTGTATTTAAGGATGAATTTGCCCGATTGAGAACCATCACGTTTGCCATGCTCCTGTTGCACAACCTGAGAAATCATGTGAAGTTATGTATATATTTTGCTTCCTTGAGTCGTGTCGAGTCTAGGACTCTTGTATATAGGTTTAGAGTAGGTTTTCTTTTCGTGTCTTTAGTTAGAGCTCTTTTGAGCCTTGTTCTTGATTTGCCTTGAGTCATTTGACTCATGATCTAGTGTGGCTCAGGTAGTTTAGTTGTTTGCTTTCTTTAGTTTGCTTTTGGTGTGCGTTTTAGCTTAGTTTGCTTTGAGTCGGTTTGTCGGTCGGTTTGCTTTAGTTTAGGTGTCTTGAGTGGGAGCCTCCATTTTGTGAGAAAGGTGTTTGTGTTGTTGCTCACACACTGGCAATATCCTGGATCTTATGTTGGACTCATTTCTTAGATATCTATTCATGAAGCGCTCAGAATCTGAGGTTGTTCCTCTCCAGCTTTATCATCTGATTAGGACCTGTATTTGACTTGGAAGGGAATCATTTTCTATATCTTGATGCCGACATCTGTTGATTACTATATCTTCACACATTAATAGACTCCGAGTCATTATGGTTTTCAGGCAAAGCTGTGATTGGTGAAAAATCTAAAATCTGGCTTCAGTGCCACCGCAATCCTCAAACCCTAGTAAGCTTTACTGCTTACGAGCCAAAGGAATTGACGGAGTCAAAAAGCAATATCAAAAGGAAAAAATGAGAAAATGAAAGAGAAAAATGAAAAAAAAGAAAAAAAAGAGTGAAATGAAATGAAATATCAAAATTGGCTAAGGGGAATATACGGATAACTCCATCGGGGCTATAGACGCCTGGGTGGCAATGGAGCAATGTTCGTGAGCTTGCGGTGATAACCTCGTCGGGACTATGGACGTCTGGCTGGCAGCGAGGCTCTATCCAGGATGCTTTTGAAGTTTAGATAAACTACGTAGCCGATAACAGGGGAACCTGAAGGTTATAATTGTCTTGTCGAGAAGAATGAATACACTTGCACACACCTGGGTAATCAAAGACTAAGTGTCTAGATCTGGTTAAAGATTCTCCTTCTACTTTGAGTGCATTTTCTAATCTCTTGATGAGCTAGGTTGAATTTTCCAGAGGTTCTAGGTGTCGATTGAGTCTTTATCTCTGAAATGTTTCAGGAACATTTATTCAAGGTGGCGCTAGATGTTGTGACGTTTTCACACATCGCCCCATTGCAAATGGGGACCCTTGCTTTTTTTGTTTTTTAGGGTTTGTTTTTTTGGTCTTTTAGGGTTTTGTTAGTTAGCCTTTGCATTTGAGTGTCGCCCAAGGGATCACATGGATAAGCAAGTCCGGCTTGAGTGAGGTCCTGATCCTGAAATTTGGCTAAGTCTGGAATGTCCTGATCCTGAAATTTGACTAAGTCTGGAAACTGAAAAAACCTCCAAAAACTAGATTTTGCAATATAACTCCCGGAGGTGTGAAACCACTCTCAAACATCCTGAAAGTATATATGGAATATAACTTAAAGTAAATGTTATATTCCATAAAAGTTATCCTGATAGAGAGTTCGAAAAGTCAAATTTTGCTCCTGTCCTTCACTGAGGATCCAGAGCGAATTTCGCTCCTGTCCCTCTCAGGAGGACCAAGGCGAAGCGCTCCTGTCCCTCACCAAGGGACCAGGGCGATAATACTTATTTGAGCCATTCCTGACCTTGTTTGGACGAATTGAGACATCAAAGGCATGGTGAAGGGTAAAATGAGCATGATAGAGCATCCAGACTTGATCAAAAGCAATGAAATGATGAAGTTTTTGCCTAGAAGGTCAAATTCGCTCCTGTCCCTCACTGAAGGACCGGAGCTTGAAATCCAAAATTGCCTTGTCCTTGAAAGATTTGAACGATTTCGCGAATTGAGAAGATCAAAGGAGATACATTTTATCAGTTGAATATAATTTGAAAGCGCAATCATAAGGAAAATTGACCCTAGAAGCAAAATCGCTCCTGTCCCTCTGCCAGGGCCCAGGGCGAATTTAAGTGATAGCTCCCGTCCCTCTCTCAGGGACCAGAGCGATTTTTCTTATAAGACAGGTTTTGGGCGAAGATCAAGTAAGTGTTAAGTTTGAGACAAGCAAAGGAGGCGTAACGAGTCCGTTGAAGATAATTTGAAGATTGTAAAAATGCCAAGTGAAGCCCATATTGTCCTAGGCGCTCCTGTCCCTCTCCCAGGGACCAGAGCGATTTCTTCCTTAGACAAATCTCTCGCCAAGATGAAGCAAATTTCATGTCAAGGATGAGTGATGGGGAGCATAGCGGATCCATTGAAGGTGGTTTTAAAAGTTAGCAAAGCATGATTGAGCCTACAAGTGAAAGTTCGCTCCTGTCCCTCAGCCAAGGACCAAGGCGAACTCAAGGTTATTTAATATTCCCTCCAAGCTTAAATCACTCCAAGCTAAGATACAAAAGGGGCAATGATGTTTGGAACGCCTCGGAGAGGAAGTAAAGTATCAAAGACCGCAAAGGTGATGGAAATGCCCAAGTTCGCTCCTGTCCCTCTCCCAGGGACCAGAGCGAAATGTTCAAGTGTGTCCAAATTTAAGTTGCCACTCACATTTCAAGTGTTCAAAAGGCAGTAAGGAACATCATTTTACACCATGAAGACAGTTGCAAGTTGATATAAACAAGGATGAGCACAAGGAACAAAGGTTCGCTCCTGTCCCTCACCAAGGGACCAGGGCGATATTCACTCAAATATCAAATTTGCGTTGTAAAGGACGAGTAAAGTATGCATGGAATGAATGGATAACATTGTTACTTGCCTTGCGATATAAATTGGTGATTAAAGAGACAAAGACCCAAGGAAAAAGGCAAGTTCGCTCCTGTCCCTCACCTAGGGACCAGGGCGAAAGTACTTTAAAGCACACTCCTTCCACAAAAGGGATGAATTAAGCTCAAGATTCCCAATTAAAATGCTATTTTGGACGTCTAAGACAAGACTCTGAACGTGAAAAACAAGAAAAACAAGGCCAAAATGAAGGAGCGCTCCTGTCCCTCTCCCAGGGACCAGAGCGATGTGGTTAGTGTCCCTTATTCCTCCCATGCTTAGGCGCCAATATTTTCGAATTACATTAAAATGCCAAATTCGATAAAAATGTGAAAGATTTAATTAAATTGGTATTTAAAAAATAGCGCGTGGACTTTCAATAATTAATTTAAAGCCTTTAAAAAATCGAAGTTTTTAATTACAAAGGCATTTAATTAATTATTATTAAATTAAATTTAAAAAAAAAAGGGAGCGCTTGGGGTATTATTTTGCAAGGTCGGCCCCCTCTTTTATTAAATTTTATTTGTTTTTTGGGCCTATTTTCCAAGTCGGCCTAGGGGCAATTATCAAGATGAGCGCCTATATAGGAGGGGTGTGTTGAGCATGTTAATCCATCTTTCAATCATTTGTCCAAGTGCGATTTTGAAGGAGCAATAAAGGAGTGCGAAATCTGGTCCAAGAAGGAGTGCGAGTTGAAGGCTAGAGGTGGAGCGAATTTTCCTCAAGACGTTGAAGGCTAGAAGTGGTGAAGTTGATAGAAGAAGCACATTTTGGAAGACTTCGATCCACATTTTGCCTAGCAAACTTGCTTAATTTTGCATCTTTTCTTAGAGTTAATTCTCAAGTGGAGGTATGGCGAGATTCTCCTAGTCTCAATTTTGAATTTTGAATTTTCAATCTCAAGTGGCTTAGTTAAATTTAGGAAATGATAATTCAAAGATTTGTCATGAGGTTTCCTAATTTAAAACTTAAATCCTCTTTCTAGTTTATATTTCCACGTTGCAAAACATGTTACTAATTTTGAAATGTTGTGTAGGTATCAAGATGGCGACTCCCAAGCTCAAAGGATTTACAAGTCAAAAGGCTCTCATCAAGGAAAATCAAGCCAAATCAAGGACGATCAAGCAAGGACAAGGGCGGCCTCCTCCAGCCTAGTAGCAACAAGGACGACCTTCTTCGATCCAGCATCATCAAGATAAGGGCGACCTCTTCCAATCCAGTATTCCAAGGCGAGGTACATCAATCATCCTGCACATCAAGGACACAAGGAGTTAGAATAAACGTTCGTTGAAGAAGCAAATAGTTCCAGATGAATTAATTAAAGCTAGCTTCTCAACAACATCAAGTTGAATATTTACCAAGTTACAAGTGTCGGACGAGGTGGCATCCTAGTCATCACTTCTCCAGTCAATGTGGTCCACCTCAGCACGTCCAGACTCAATGTATCTAACTCATGGAAGGTGGCACAAACTCCGATGTACCTACCCCAGCTATCCATTGGTGGAATTTCCTAGAGAGGACATGTGTCCAAGCAATACAATTATTTCATTGGTCGAGCATTAAATGTTATGTAATGGTTGTAACAAACTCTAATTAGGGTTTTCATTGTAAAATCTTGGCCATTGATCTCGAATTGATCTAAGCCATCAAATTGTATTGTGGGCACTATATATGCCCTGGCATTTCATTTTGTAAAGGCAGTTAGAGAATTGGAAATAATAGAAAGCAGTTAGTAGATAGAGAGTAGTTAGAAGTTGATAGAATAGCAATTAGAGTAGAATAGGAGGACAAGGCAAGAAATTGTTGCCATTGATTGTAAACAAACTCCATTTTCATTGAAGTAATGGTGCAGTGTGTCGTTTCTTGCAATATGCATGGTTTCTTGTTGAGTCTTCAATCCTAGATGGTAGATGATTAGATGAGTGGAAGAAATGTGCTTGATTGATGGTGAAATTCGTATATCCATACTACTAGCAGTTTGTTGATTGCAGACTTGCCTTGCGTAGTCAACTGGAATCATTCAGCTTAAGCTTAACTTCAATTGTCGTTTCTTCATTGATATGCATCAACCTGATGGTGTCTATGCCTGCAGTGATGATTTGAACATCATAAAGCTTTCCTTCGAAGATCGCACTAGCCTTGTGGAGATGGTCTTGCGATGTCAAAACAAGACCTAGTTAGAGTTTCATCAAAGATCAATCATTGCTCCTACATTCTTAGTATTAGGATTAGATCCTCTCTTCGCCCTCATCTTTTTTCCATTTTTCAAATCTAAGCTAGTAAGATCCTGTGTTCCAACAATATTCAAAGGCAAATCAGAAGTTCAATCATCAAATGTAAGTCCCCTTGTGATTCCAGCAAATCACATCATACCACAAAGAGCTTATCCACACGTAGAGACCCTACATACAAGAACTTTGAAGTCATCCCGATTGATCCTTTTCGCGACATCTTCAGCATTCGGAGGCTTTATTCAAGAGAGGATAAGGTACCCTTGGGTATTTTATTCTGTGTTAGGCAGTGTACAAAATACACGTCAACAGGACCTTACTTGGAGAAATTCGCTCTAATCTTGAGGTAAAGGACAGAGTCTAAGGCAAGTTTTCTCCAGCAAGGTACAGGGCCTAAATGAAATTGAAGGAGGACACCTTTCAACCAAGGCTTGTTCTTGCAACTAGAAATATGATCAGATAACACAAGAAACCTAGGCAAGATACAAGGAGTCCTCCTATCTAACTATCATTCTCAACTCACTTGACTTTCTTAGTTCATCACTTTAATCATAACCCTGCAAACAAGAGACAAGTCATTCATTCCAAAAGCCTCGACAACTGATTGTCTTCACTCCAACCTCAGGATACCACCCTGACTTGATGAACCCTCTAGCTACTTGAGAAACTCTATCTTTGTAATGTCCCCTTCTCAATGATGTGCTTTCAGTGGTCCATTGGCCTATTCCTGAGACCCGTAGGCTATGTGGAATGAAGAATTGGGGTTTTAAACGTTGGTGAAGCGAGAACTTACTATTTTTAGTAAGTTAGGGGTTGGCTATTTGGATGATGCTATCTTACTGAGCTTTCCATGCTCTGTCACTAGGTGCGAAGATCATGCTTTTCGGAGTAGTAATTCATGACTTACTATTTTTAGTAAGTGGCAGTATGGAGTATTTCTATTTTTGGCAGTGGACAGGGTCCTTGTCCTGCAGCAATTCTATGGTCTTCTTTACTCCGCTTCATCCTGGTTTTTGTTAATGATCAGTATGGGAGTCATAAGTAATTTATTTAAATATTATTTCCTTGTCAAAGGTTTAATATTTAAATATTTGCATTTACTGATTAAATGTTGAGGATGACTGAGGGAAAAATAATTAATTGATATCCATGTGTTATTTTCATAAGTCAAAAGGCGAATTTGTTGGTGGCAAATTAGGAGGATTAAACATCTCTTGTTTAATGTTTTTTATATTGCAAAAAACGCCACCATAAGGCAAAAGTTCGAACTTGCCTAGGAAGAGGGAAGTGGGCGCCATGTTGGAGGACTTGAAATGAAATGAAGGGCTTATTGAGTTGAATTTGAGCGCCATTTTGCATTTGAATTTGGGGAAGCTTGGAGTTATAAATATGAGCCTTGGGCTCTCATTTTGGTATCTTGAAAATTTGCATTGTTATGTTGCCGGATTGGCGTATGAACTTTGAAGCTTCGGAGTGCGGCTCCCTAGTGTTTCAGTTTCGTACTTGAGATATAGTACCTAGCTGTGTGCTGTAATCTATGATATTTTCATTGCATATTTCAGTTTTTTTGGAGTTTGGAGTGATTTTTGGAGTTGTTGGTTTCCCTGTGGCTGAAGCAAGTTTTTGATCATACCTCTCTGCCTGAGCGATTGATCATTCTGGGTACTGGTTCAATCTTCCTTCTTGCTGTTGGCGATACATCTTGTAAGTTTGTGGCACTTTTCTCTGAGTTTTGAATTTAATAATGCAAATCGAAATATCCTAGCTAGGCGTGGGTTTTAGAGAGTGCATTGGGATGCATGCAAGGTATTTTGAAGTGTTTTTGTAGCTCCCTTTTGGTTTGTCTTAGTTGCTACTTGTCTAGTATTGGTTTGGGAGTGATTTGGAGTGAATTGAGTGAGATTTGAGTGATATATGAGTAATTTAGTGAGTTTATGGGTTGCTGGTTATGCATTTCCAGCCTACTATTTTTGATGTTGAATGAGTTTCATGATCATTATCTCTTATGTTCAGCAATATTCTTCTACTCTCACTTTCCTCTTTATTGTAAGGTTAAGTAGTAGTACTACTAACCCATTCTGAATTGTAATCTCATATCCCGCTGAAAAGTGTAAGAGGCTGGCTTGCCGCCTATATCTGATAATTTGTAATTCAGTCCTCCTGCTGCATAAGTGGTTGAGTGATGTTGGTTGTAATGATCCTCCCGCTGCATAAGCGGTTGAGTTGAGTAATTTGTAATTCAATCCTCCCGCTGAAATATTGCGGTATAGTGATTTGTGTCTGCAATATTGTTCTCTTGGCTGGTTCACTGCCAAGTTCCTTTCTTTCCCGCTGGATAAGCGGAAGGGGCTGGCTTGCCGTCCAGTATTGTATTTGCTTTATAATTTCTAACAGATTAGTGAGCTAACGAATCCCTTATCATCATATGCTCTCACCTTCCCACATTGGGCACTTGGTGATCAGAAAGTGGAAGGGTTGCAATTTCAACAAGCTTTGAGATTATATTTTCTAACCTTAACAGGTCATTTGTAATTCTTATTGCACTTAAAAACCAAAAAAAATTATCTGGGATATTACAATCTCTTCAATGCAAAGATTAATAGAAAAGACCCTAAAACAACCTAGGACTAAACAAAAAGGACTAATCCTAGAAAGAGAAAAGTGGGGGTCCCCAATTGCAGTGGGGCGATGTGTGAATACCTCACAACATGAACCAAAACTGAAAATGTTTATGGGTCTAAAGTAATGGTTGTTGATGGATTTACACTTACTTGCACATGTAAGATTCCTAACCTAAGTATACAATTGGGTGACTATGAATTGAAAGATGATTTCTATGTGGTGAGCTTAGGAAATACATATGTGGTACTTCACATGCACTAGATACAAACCCTTGGAGAGTTCACTATGAACTTGCATACAATGGAGATGAGGTTTGAGTCAAGCGGTAAGAAGATAGTGCTCAGAGGCATGTTAGATGGTGGCCCAAGGGTAGTCTCTTTAAAGAGAATATAGAGACTAATTACGCATGACTAGGTAGAGTGGGTAGCAGAGTGCATCATAATTCCTACAGCTACAAAACAGCAAAATAATAGCTACATCCAGATATCCAAACTTTGATGTCTAAGCACAACAAAGTGTTCAGTTGTATACCACCTAGAATCCACCTGAGAGAGGCATAGAACATGTTATAGAGTTGGAGGGATCTAAACTATGATTGCCACACCGTATAGACATTCAAAGAGGCATAAGGATGAGATCGAAAAGTCAATGAAGGAGTTTCTTGATATGGCATACATAAGATCGAACAAGACTTCCTTTGCTTCTTCAGTAGTGTCGGTTAAGAAAAAAGATGTAACAATACGTATGTGCATAGATTACAGGACACTAAACAAGAAGATGATTAAGAATAGGTATCCCATCCCTACGATTGATGAGCTTATTGATGAGTTGCATGGTGCTTGTTATTTCTCCAAAATTGATTTAAGGTAAGGCTACCATCAGATTCAGATGTGAGAGGATGTGGAGAAGATTGCTTCAAGGTGTCATTTTGGTCATTTTGAGTTTTTGGTGATGCCCTTCAACCTAACCAATTCCCTAGGCATTTTTCAGTCTTGTATGAACCAGGTTCTTTTGTAAACAACTAAAGAAGTTTGTCCTTATATTCTTTGGTGATATCTTGATCTTCAACAAGACATGGGAGGAAAAAATGAGGTATCTTGATGAGGTATTGAGCATCCAAGAGAGGGAATCATTATATGCCAAGGAATCAAGTGTGATTTTAGTATGACAAAGCTTCTCTACCTTGGCCACGTCATTATCTCTTAGGGTGTGAGAGTAGATCCTGAGAAGATCAAAGCAATTGTTGATTGGCCACCACACACAAATCTCTCATGGTTTAAAGGATTCTTTGGGTAATGTGGTTCTTATAGAAGATTTGTTAAGGGTTTCTCACAAGTAGCAAATCCACTTACAAATTTAACCAAGAAGAGAGCCTTTGTGTGGTCATATGTACCATACTAGTGTTTTGATCATTTCAAATAGGTTATGAGCACTTGCCACCTCTTAGTTATTCTTGATTTCTCCAAACCTTTTGAGTTGGAATGTGATGTTTCATGAGAGGAAATAGGTGTTGTATTGATGCAGGATAAGAATTTGATAACCTTCGAGAGAAGGAAGTTGAGGGTTACAAAAAAGAGTTTTCCACATATGACAAGTAGATGTTGGTCATTATGCATGTTTTGGCCAAATTTAGACCATACCTTGTGGGAGGAAAGTTCATTGTTAAGACCAACCACAACAATCTAAAGTACTTCCTTAACTAGAAGGGCCTTAATGATAGATAGAAAAAATTGGCGAGCAGGCTTCAAGCATATGGCTTTGACATTGTATATGTCAAAGGGAATAAAAATGTTGTTGTAGATGCCCTATCCAAGAGACCTCATTTGTGTTCCTTATTAGAGATTATTGTTGTTTGGAGGGAGTTGATTTTAGCAAAATGTGCTAAGGACTCTTGGGCTATAGGCCTTATTGAGGTATTGCACAAGATTACAGATACATTGTGATTAATGAGTTGATTGTTTACAAGAGAATTCATCTAGTACCAAATTCAAAGCGTAAGGTGAAGATCCTAAGGACTTTTCATGATGCACCTATGGCTAGACACCCAAATTTCTTCAAAACATATGGGTGGATCTGAAAGAGATTCACTTGGAAAGGACTTAAAAATTTAGTCCTTAAGTATGTTCGAGAGTGTCCCACATGCCAACAAAACAAGAATGAACACACTTATCCAGCTGGTTTGTTGCAGCCCTTGTCCTTTTCTAATTATAAATTGGAATGTATCTCTATGGACTTCATTACATGGCTATTGAAGGTACAAGGTAAGGATTGTGCATTAGTTGTAGATCGATTGATACAACTTGCACATTTCTTTGCCATTTCAACAACATATACAATAGCACAGGTAGCTGATTCATTCTTCAAGGAGATATTTAGACTTCATGGGATACCTAGGAGTATTGTTAGTGACAGGAACAAAAAATTCATGTGTCTTTTCTAGTAGGAACTCTTTGGGTTGAGTGGGACTGAGCTCCCTCCTAGTACTAGCTATCACCCATAGACAGATGGGCAGACAAAGATAGTGAATAAATGGGTGGAAGGGTACTTCAAAAAGTATATTTTAGGGCAGCAAAAGGTATGGGTGAGGTGGTTACACCTTGGTGAGTATTGTTATAACTGAACTTACCACATGTCTATCAAGATGTCACCTTTTTAGGCTTTATATAGATATGAAGCTCCAAATTTTATTGATTTATTTTTTGTTGACAACAGAGTGCCTAAGGCTAGAGATTTATTACAAGAAAGTTGGGACATCATGAAATCTTTGAAAGAGGACTTGCTACACATAGAGAATTAGCAAAAGATGTATGCAAATAGGCATTGCACATAGCATACTTTTAAGATTGGTGACATGGTATACCTAAGATTATAGCCCTATAGGCAGTCCACTCTCAAGAGGAGTGGGTCGGAGAAGCTTAAGCCATTTTTTAATGGCCCTTTCAAGATCTCCAAATGGATTGGGGAGGTGGCTTATTGTTGTGATGTATTCACACATCGCCCCATTGTAAATGGGGACCCCTACTTTTTTCTTTCTGGGGTTTGTTTTTCTAGGTCTTTTAGGGTTTTGTCTATTAGTCTTTGCATGCTGAGTGTTGCCAGAGGGATCACTAAGATAGCAAGCTTTGTTTTAGCTAAAGGGTGAGTCAGTGGATGCTCCGAGTTAGGGTCATCTTTGAAAGTCTTCCTTAGGACAAAGTTTTGCTTTTGTTGCTCATTGTGTCTTGTTTGAGTTTGAGGAGGTCAATGAAGCTTGGTGAGTGAATATCATCTTTGAAGATCTGAGTTAGGTCAAATTGGTGAGTGATGAAGTCTGGAATATCATCCTAATCTTCAACTGTCCTGAAATTTGGCTGTTTGGAATGTCATCCTGATCCTGAAATTTGACTAAGTCTGGAAAATTGAAGAATCCTCCAAAAACTAGACATTCCAGACAGCCAAATTTCAGGACAAAGTCTGGAAAATTGAAGAATCCTCCAAAAACTAGATTTTGCATTATAACTCCTGGAGGTCTGAAACCACTTTCAAACATCCTGACAATATATATGAAATATAACTTAAAGTATAAGAAAGAATTCTTCTTTCTTATACTTAAATGTTATATTCCATATATGAATCCTGACGGAGAGACCAAAATGTCAAATTTCGCTCCTGACCCTTCCAAAGGGTCCAGAGCGAAATCCTAAATAGGTCTTGTCCCTGGCCATATTTTTTAGTGAAATTCTCCTTTCTGGCCATTTTGAGGGTCAAGCAAGTGTTGAAATTCTCCTATTATCTATTGCTACTGCTTGTTATTTTGAAATAGAGCAAATGGATATTAAAACTGCTTTCTTGCATGGGAATCTTGCAGAAAAGATTTATATGTGACAGCTTGACAATTTTGTTGTGAAAGGGAAAGAAAACTTGGTTTGCAGGTTAAAACAGTCATTGTATGGTTTGAAACAGTCACCCAAGAGTTGATACCAAAATTTTGATGCATTTGCATTAAAGATAGGTTATGTCAGGAGCGAAGAGGATCACTGTGTTTATATTAAGGTTATTGATGATTAGTTACTAACTATTGTCTTGTATGTTGATGCCATGTTGTTTATTGGTAACAACAAGGCAATGATTAGAGAGCCCAAAGCTCAACTTTCTAGCACATTTGATATGAAGGATTTGGAGGCTGCTAGATATATTCTAGGCATGGGAATCAATAGAATTCAGGTCAACAAAAAGATTTGGTTAATTCAGAGTAAGTATGTTGATACTATTTTGCAAAGATTTAAACTGCAGGATTGTAAACCAGTGAGTATTCTGTTTCCGATTGATACTAAGTTAAGTTTAGACATGTGTCCTAATCAGAGTTCCCAAACTCGCCGCGAGTCAGGCGAGTTCGCCGAGTTGGCGAGTTGAGCCAAGCTCGGCGAGTTTTGCTGACTCGGGACTCGGACTCGGTGATTTTTGACCATAACTCGCCGAGTCCGAGCTCCAAGACTTGCCCATGACAGGTCAATGTTTTGACTTGTTTGACAAGTTAGTCTCTCCGCCAGGATTCATATATGGAATATAACATCTAAGTATAAGTGACATTTCCTTATGTCTTTTCTCTTTCTTATACTTTAAGTTATATTCCATATATATTGTCAGGATGTTTGAGAGTGGTTTCGGACCTCCATGAGTTATAATGCAAAATCTAGTTTTTGGAGGATCCTTCAAGTTTCCAGACTTAGTCAAATTTCAGGCCATTTCAGGATCAGGATGACATTCCAGACTTTTAAGGCAAGTTCACTCTGACCTTGATGTAAGGGATGGGACCTAGGAGGACACTATGCATTCAACTAATGTTTGATTTAGCAACATGAAGCGTGACCAAATAGTACACAAAAACCCTAGGAATGATCTAAATAACCCCTAATCACTCAATTGACCTAACCTCCTTCACTCCACCTTGAGGAGATCCACCTGATTTGATGACCTTTGAGAAACTTAATCCCTTCAATGCAAAGGCTAAGACACTAAATCGACCAACAACAAAACTAAAAGCGCTAACCCTAGAAAGAAAAAAGTGGGGGTCTTCATTTGCAATGGGCAATGTGTGAGTACCTTACAACAGGGATGTTTCTTAAAATTTTGAAAAAAGGGGCTGAGTTGGGGACATTTCCTACCTGTCCCCACATCCCAAAAAATCCCGCCATGGGGCACAAGGTTATTTTTGGCAAGGGACATGTCTCTGAGGAGCATATTTTCAAACCCTTCTAGCCTCACAATTCTCCCTTCCATCCAACATATATATAGCCTAAAAACTAAGAGGTCCAAGAAAGACCAAGGTCAACTATAGTCCCAAGGTAAAACCTAAGTTCAACAAGCACACTATTTAATGCTACCATACACAAGCACTCCTTACAGTTTCCAAGTGAAGATGTTCATGATGTCTCATGTTGGTCCAAACAAAATACTAAACAGAAGCCCCAAACAAGTAGATACTCTACCAGCATGCCTTTCATGGCATAACAAGCTAGCACACATTATAATTGGGCTTTATTCAATAATGGATGCATGAAACAAGTTTTAAATTGTTAAAAATCTCTTGATTTCAAGGGTTTTTTAATTTTGCTGAGTCATTGCCGAGTCATAGCCAAGTCACGAGTCGAGTTGGCCTTGCCGATTCCGAGCCGAGTCCGAGTCTGGGAAATTGGTCCTAATTGTGAAGATGATATTGAAATGATGTCTAATGTTCCTTATGCTAGTGCCATTGGTAGTTTAATGCATGCAATGGTTTGTATTAGACCAAATATAGCCCAAGCAATGGGAGTTCTAAGCAAGTTTATGTCTAACCCAAGTAAAGAGCGTTGGAATTTTGTTAAAAGGGTATTAAGATACTTGCAAGGTACTTTCGATTATTGTTTGGTTTATCATGGTATTGATGATGTGGATAAGTCGTTGGACATACAGGGTTTTGTTGATGCAGATTGGGCAAGTGACTTGGACAGTCAAAGGTCCACTTGCTATGTGTTTACTTTGTTTGGAGGTGCAGTGAGTTGGATGAGTAAAAGACAGCCTACAATTGCATTGTCCACTAGTGAAGTAGTGTATATGGCTGCTTCACATGCCTCCAAGGAGGCGATTTGGTTACAAAGACTTGGTAATGGTATTGGTTTTGCTTGCAAGACAATGAGAATTGGATGTGACAGTCAAAGTGCCATATGTTTGGCCAAGAATACTATGTATCATGCTCATACTAAACATGTTGATGTTCAGTATCACTTTGTGCGAGACATGGTTGAGAGTGGAAAGGTCTTGATTGAAAAAGTTAACACTTTGGATAATGTTGCAGATTTTCTTATGAAGCCAGTAGCCACGGATAAGTTCTCTTGGTGCAGGAAAGCCATGGGCCTTGATCATTCTACTTAATTTGTATTATGTATCTCTATGGGGTAACTTACAATGTATGATATCAAGTGGGAGAATGTTAGGATTAGGTGCCATGAAACTTGTAAATCCTTTAATTTATTGTTTTCCTAATGCCTTTTGCAATTTGCCCATAAGAGGTTAACCATTTAACCAACACTGGTGAAAGAGACCATGTAAAGGCAAAGTCACTTTACCATTTGTCCTCTAGGAAAAGGACAAAATAGCTAGGCATCCCCTCTTGGAATCTTTTATTTTGAGGTGCTTGTACATTTGTCAAGAGTTGTAAGAGAATATATGACGGTTATGACAGTCATTATTCATTCTATGACAAGCATTTAAGAGTCCTATATAGGTCCAAGGGTGCTCAAATTAGCTAGATGGCATATGACAGTTGTAAGAAGCAACCATAAGAGGCTATTTTGGGAGGTAGGCGTGATTTTTTCAAGGTAGTTTTTCTGCATTTTGTTTGGTGATACCACAGTGGTATTCATCCTCACAAACTTATATAAATTTGGGCCTTAAGCTAGAGTTATTCATTCAATCTTGCTCTATTTGCAGGATAACGAAGTGCTGCTAGATTTTAAAGAGGTCTATAGAGAAGTGTATTGTTGCTATAATCTTCATTGGATTAGTAATACACTTGCCTCTCTTTCTATGGTGGATTTTTTTCCCAAAAGGGTTTCTCCACGTAAATCTAGTGTTTCATGTGCAATGATTTTCTTGTTCTTGTTTTGATTCTGCAATCAGTTTGTTAATGGTTTATATTTAGTTTCAGATTTGCAATAACTTTGACTTTAAGTTCATATTGCAAGCTTTCTTCACCTTGTTTTATAACATCCTCGAAACCTGATGATACATTCTAAAAAAATAGATATTAGAAGGAATATTCAACATGTTTTTTGCCTCATCCTCGAGTCTCTTTTAGGTCTAGCAAGTCATCTTGACAAACCAGCTCAATCTTATTAACACTTAATTTGTCCTTGCACTCCTCCCTTGAAATTTGATTGAACATTACTTAAAAATTAAATATTAGAAGGAATATTCAACATATGTTTTTTGCCTCATCCTTAAGTTTCTTTTAGGTCTGGCAGGCATCTGGACAAGTCAGCTCAATCTTATTAACACTAGCCTCATCTTAGAACTTACAGATGACAACAACGTATTTTTAGTTTCATATTGGTACTCACTAGGGTACTTGTGCCATCACAGTTCTTAGAGCTTACAGGGGACAACAACGTAGGATATTTTCACTTTTATATGGTTTTCATTAAGGAGCTTCTTCTATCATTATTCCAACAGTTGTACCAAAAATCAATGTTAAAAATAATCAATGGATAAGAACATCTTTATTAGCCACTAACTGACTTCTATTTCAATAAAATTTGAACTGGATCACATACAACAAACATAGAGGGTGAGGGTGATTTAAGACTAGGAAAGAATTTATAGATCTCTCTTTGGGTAAAGTCCAAAATTGGAATAGTACAGATTTATCCATAATCTTTTCAGCCATTGAAAGCTCCCAAGATAAGGTTTAGATAGGGGTCTTTCTTACAAACAAGCCAGTTTATGTACTGATCCCTTGCCCAAAAAATGAACTGAGAAATGAACTGGAAAAGGAAGTGGTAAGAGAAACAAGGATAGATTGTTTTCGGATACATGAGACATGACAATCTGAAAATTTTGTACCCCTTCCCAAATCTTTCCCTAGGAGCATATGCAGGAACATTTATAGAAATACACAAATAAAATTTATCGTGCAGAAATTTGCACTTCCTCGATTGTGTAATGAATCTAATGATAGATTGATATCAACTAATCATGCTCAAATGGTAATGATGACTTGATTTCCATGTTATTACTCAATAAGTTTGGTAGTGTAACAACTTGAAATTCACAATGTTCAAACTTGTGACATCACTAGAAATTTTTTAATCAACTGTTCAAAATTCTCTATCTTAATGCCAGTCTATAGTTTCTTGGTTTGGCTCATAAATGCTTAACAACTGAGTAGAATCGCCATATAATTGATAACTAGTAGAATTGTCATGTAGCTAATAACTAGGATAGTGCCACCTTTTCCCTATTTTTTTCGGAATTTTTTTCTGATTCAAAAAAAAATTCTGAGGAATGAATGCCTTTCAAGAAAAGATGTCAGAAAATACTAAGATTGCTCAAGAAGTTCTCTTGAATGATGATCACATTTTCTTAAGAATGAGAAAAAGCCTCAGAAATGGGAAAAATAGGCTGGAAACAATGTTTCACTTTGGACTTCTCAAATGTTTGGATGTGTTTATTCTAGGAATTATTTTTTACTTTCTTTTTTGGACCTCTGCACAAAAATTAGGGGCCATCACAGTCTTGGTGACTAAATAGAGATGAGTATTCTGGCTCTTACTATTGCAGCTTCTTTATGCTAGGTTTAAGTCCATCTCAGAAATCTTGAAAATTACTTTGTGCTCTGAAAGGATCCAACAGAACCTTTCTTTGTGATCTGCAAAAGAGGGCTTCCTACTTCTACTGTGGAATATGAAAGCAAATAATCTACACAGAGCTCCTTTGTTAAAGTGTGAATAATGGTATTATCAATTATGTGATGTTCCCTTCTAAATTATTGGGAAAATTGTGTACTAAATATCCTTTCATGTCAACCGATCCCTTTTATGGCTTCCAGAGCTGATCTAGGAATGTATTAAATATTGTTGGGTAAATTAAGTCTCCAATTTTTTCTCTGATTGTTTTATGTGTCTTGGTCCTCTAACAAGTCATATTGAATGTCTAATTGGTTTATGTGGTTGGTTCTGTGCAAGTCATAGTGACTATCTCATAAGGTTATGAAATATCCAACAGGACCTTTCTTTCTGATCTTCCAATGAGGGTTTCCTACTTCTACTGTGGAAAATGAAAACAAACAATCTACTCAGAGCTCATTTGTTAAAAAGTGCTTACATGTCAACCTGTCCTCTTTATGACTTCCAGATGATCTGGTGATTAATTATATTTATTATCAATTGCTTTGTACTCTGAAAGGATCCAACAGGACCTTTCTTTGTGATCTGCAAATGATGGCTTCCTACTTATAATGTGGAAAATGAAAACAAACAATCTTCACAGAGCTCTTTATTAAAATGTGATTAATGGTATATTATCTGATGTTCCCTTTGCATTCCCTTCTAGATTAATGGCAAAAATGGTGTCTTCAACATCCTTTCATGCCAACTGATCACATTTATGACTTGCAGATCTGATCTGGTGATTTATTAAATATTGTTGGGAAACTAAGTCTCCAATTCTTTCTATCTGATTGGCTAATGTGGTTTGGTATTATGCAAGTCACAATGACTGTCTGATGGGCTTGTGTGGCCTGCTCCTCTAGCAAGCCAGAATGACCATCTTATTGGCTTTTGTGGCTTGGTCTCTAGCAGCTCACAATGACTGTCTGATTTTCTTATGCTGCTTGGTCCTTTAGCACAGTATCCATCTGATTGGCTTATGCAGCCTGGTCCCCTAGCAAGTCACAATGACCATCAGACTGGCTTTTGCAGGTTGGTCCTCTAGCAAGTCACAATGACCATCTGATTGGCATATGCAGCTTGGCCCCTTAGCAAGTCACGGTGACAATTTGCTTGGTTTTGGTGGCTTGGTCCTCTAGGAATTCACAGTGATTGTGATAAGCAAGGTTCCTTAGCTACTGCAATTATGTTAAGTAGTAATTATTATTCTTTAATCATGGTGACCTGTTTTTGTTGAGCCGGAAATGAAAAGTGTTGTTAGTATTTTCAATTCAATCCAATGAGCTTAAATTCATTTTGTGTTTAAGATCATGTTATGAAATAACTTGCACAAGAGAAGAATAAAACATGAAATATGCTACAAATATTTGATAACAATATGACACTTCAAGGGGGCTCCTAATCCTAACTCAATTTTCAACACTATGATAATAAACAAACCTCTACCTCCTATATATACCATACTTATGCCAAGGATATCACTCAGGCTAACTTAGATAACAACATTTAGGCCCTAGGCCACGGGGGATTCATTGGTTAGGCAATATTATATCATGTGCATTCATATTGAGGGGTTTAATATTTTAAAAATGAGGGTACAATATATTGCCTATCGGTGAAAATAGGGGGGTTTTTAATTCGAGCTATGAAAAAAAGCAATATTTGGTGAAAATAGGGGGGCTTTTAATTCAGCCTATGTATTGGGAGGGGGTGACAAAAAAGGATTTTAGGGCAATATTTTTTGAAAATAGGGGGATTCTTTAGTATGCCATGAATGCACGTGCTATAACCCTGGTTTATTAAGTGAAGCCCCCGTGCCCTAGGCCAACCTAAATAACTAAATAAGAATATAATAATATGACTTAATTAAGAGTTAAGTTAGCCATAAGCTGATTAATTATAACTCAATACACACTATAGGGGCAGGGGCATAGCATTCCCCTCTACAAAGGCATTGTCCTCAATGCTAACTTTTTATTTTTCTTTTCCTTCTTCATCTCCTTTTTTTGCTTCCACTTCTTATGTGCTTCTTGTTCTTGCTCTTGCTCTTGTTCTTGTTTTTGCTTTTGTTCTACTTTTTGTTCTTGTTCTTTTTCTTTCTCGTGTTCTTGTTCTTTTGCTTCTTGTTCTTGTTCTTTTTCTCTTTCTTTTTTTTCTTTTTTCTTTTTGCTACTTTTTGTTGTGAAGAACTTCCAGATTAATAATTTTGCAATAAATCACAAATAAAGTTTAAATAATCTGAAATTTTTACTGTAACTAACCAAGGCATAGGTCCCAATTACTGAGAAACATATCCAAAAAATCAGCTTATTTTCAGCATTGAAAGTGAAATTATTGGAAACCCTAATTTTGCAATAAAACACTTATTTCTGCTGAACTTCCTCTAAAATTTAAACTATAGCTACTTCAATGGATTCCTGAAAAACCCTTTAAAAACCAAGAAAAAATCCATCCAGATCTTAGAGATATGTTGGTCCCAAAAATAATTTGGCAAAAAACCCTAAATCTACAATAA
Organism: Cryptomeria japonica; assembly: GCF_030272615.1. Lineage (NCBI taxonomy): Eukaryota > Viridiplantae > Streptophyta > Pinopsida > Cupressales > Cupressaceae > Cryptomeria > Cryptomeria japonica. Next base: position 158,873,437 of record NC_081413.1, read on the forward strand.
ATTGCTTAATTTGGCTCCAATTTTTTGAAAATTTACTATAGACACTTCCATATATTATTAAAAAGCCCTTTCAAAATTCATCCAAATCTGAGAGAAATGTGCTTCCCAACAAAAACCTTATTTCTGCGGTAAATCACTTAATTTGGCTCCAATTTCTCTGAAATTTTTATTGTAGATGCCTTAATATATTCTTGAAAAACCCTTTAAAAGTTAGCAAAAAATTCACAAAAATAGGAGAGATGCACTTCACAAAGTGACCTCTGAAATTGAAAAAATGACTTGCCTTCATAGTGCCAAGATCATGCTTTGATACCACTTGTTATGAAGTAATTTTCATAAGAGAAGAATAAATTATGAAATGTGCTGCAAATATTTGATAATAATATCCCACTTTGGGGGGATACCTTCAATGGTCTTCAATAAGAACTCAATATGATGATGATAACTAACCTCTACCTCTTATATATACCATACTTATGCCAAGAAACACCGACCAACTTAGATAACAACATATAGGCCCTAGGCTGACCAAAGTACCAAAATAACAATATATTAATGATAATATGACTTAATTAAGAGTTAAAGTAGCCACAAGCTGACTACTCATAACCCAATACACGCTATAGGGTTAAGAGCATGATAGGCCAAGCCTTGCAGCATGATATTGTATGTTGTCTTGCTGAATATTGGGTGTGACTAGAAATGAGAAGCATGAGAAAGCCTCTCATAGAAAAATACAAGCATTATAAGACGTTGACTTCACTCAAGCTGGTGGATATTGAACTGGATTATATTTGTGTAAGAAATTTTGCATCACTGATCTTTATTTAGTACTCCTTTTAGCTTTTTTATAGACAATATGGCATGCAAATTTTATCAAACAGTATATATAAAGGCAATATTTTCTCTTGGAAGACCCCACCATTGCACCTGATATGGAGCTAGGATGCTTGATTGGCATATAAAATCAGATCCATAAGATAGCAACTTCTTCCATTAACTGCAACATCCATACATCGTATTTTATTCAGACAATATGTAAGCATACAAATGAAACCAAAAAATAGGTAATCCTAAACTTCGTAGCACTCAAGCTTGTAAAGGCACTTGATTAAATAAATTAGAAATTTCAACTGGTGAAGATCACTATTTTAGCAAGGTTGCACAGGTTTTCATGTGCTGACCTAGGTAAACAATTTATTAGGTACCAAAAATTTAGTCATACTTTCTGGAATCCAGAGTGAGTGGAATTATTTTGTTTAATTCAGTGTCCTATAACAGAAAATCACGAAATGGAAATGGAAATGTGTCATTTGGTTGACTGTATCCTTCGATCCTGGAGATGGATTTCTTTTATCATCCATTATATCTTATCAAGAGCAATGAAATTTGAAACTTGCTATATTATGATCTGAATTTCCAGCTGATTAATAGATGTAATAGTATCATCATTCAGAAATTACTCATGCATAATGTAATGATGATGCAGTAAATAAAGCCTAGCACCTTGTCAGTTATACCCTACAACATAAAATTGCAAAGCCAATTTTGGAAATGGAATGGATTGTTTCTGTAAGCGCATCATTATTTCAGTTCAAAACATCACTAAATACTCGGGAAACTCATGAGTTATTTTGCAGCTGAGGAAATCACCCATTAGCTCACCTAGCCAAGTTTTGGAAAGTTCTGCTGAGCTTCTGCCTAGTCACTGAATCTGAGTCAAAATTGGGTCTACAGAGATTTGATGAGTCATGAGTTTTTGAACCATGCATTATGTATCCAATGATAGTATCATACCATGATTCTTATTTGCTCTGGCTCCTCAGTTTTGTGCCTTACTGCTTCGGGGATATAATGTTGATTTTAATTTTGGCGTGCAATCAGAGATATTCTCCTCTTTCTGCTTATGAAATCTGCTCCAGTACACAAAGGATAGTGATATGATGTCCACTCTTGATGTATATTTTCTTTTTCTTTGTATGTATTATAGTCTCAATTATTTAGTGAAAAAAAAGTAGAGATTTAATCTACCTAATGAACTTTAAGTACTCTTATTCAAGTTGGAGATGTAGACACCATGGAAATTTTTGAGCAGAGGGAATTCAAAAATTATATTTCTTTCTTTCTAACTCGTTTTTGAAGGAGTTGTAAGGGCTTAAGGATCAATCTCTATTTGTTTTTCTTTTATATTTGCAGGAAACTGCTAATAAAGAGAATCCGACATCTGTTGACCCACTTGATCCTCTAATGGTACAAGCTTCCATGGATTACTTATCAAAATATTTACTGGACAAAGAAGGAAACTGGGGATTGATGGATCCAAATATATGGAAAAAGTTCCTTGATTGGCTTTCAACTGAAGGTATTCTGACGACATTGATACAATCCCGTAACCCAGTCAGTGGTGTGAGTGCCTCTCTCAATGATTTGAGAGATGGCAGTTGTGGTGATTGCATACAGGCTTCCGAAATCAGAGTTGATGAGTTATTCACAAATGATTATCTTATGCACTAATAAAATATCTCTCATGTATCTTACTTGCATGATACCAAGCACACAGGTTTGGTGTTTTGGTGTGGATTTATATTTAGAGAATTGATTAGTGTTCAGTGTATGGGAGGCGAAAGAAGTAGCTATTATTCAACTAGGGTCACTGTTGAACATGTAATAGTGTCAAGAGTAGCTTAAATTTTAACTTCATAGCCAATACTTTTGTCTAGCACTAATAATATTCTTACTATTTTTGCCGTGCTTTTTGATGGAACTTATCAAGCATACTATTCATTGTGTCAACCAAGCATAGGTTAAATGATCAATTATAAGTTCAATCGTAAGTACAAGTAATGGTAAGCAATTTAGAAAACCATAAGGCTCAACTCTAATTAATCTATGAAAACATAGTGAATTTAGCACCAAAAATTGATGATTGAACCTACAAAATATTATGAGTAACAGTAGCAACAACAGCTGCAGTAACTTTTAGATAAATTATTAAAAAGTTTATAGTTAAGCAACTCATGATAATTGAAAAACGTGGATTTGTTTAAATTTCCTCAAAGTTTCTTTATTTTCAAACAATATATATGCATTAAGTCCAATCTCCTTAAAGTGAACTATTTAATCTATAAGCAAACTGAGTGGAGATAACATGTCCTGCAATAGTTCTCTTCTTTCCAACCATCATTGTCTATTATCTGTGAACCTTGAGATCGATTATATGAACATGAAGGGAGAATCCCTCCTCATTATAAAGACATCCTAAAAAGGAAAATTGTTAATTTAAATATTTGTGTGTGTGAGAGAGAGATTGGCATTATGATCCTCCACTCTGCACTTTAAATTAACTTTATCTTCCCTTGTCCCTCCTAGATGTATTAGCCCTTTTAGCAATATGATGATGAAGCACATTATTTCTGTTTCCACTTGACAAAAGATGATCTTAATATTCCTGGCTAGTGATTTTGACACTTTTGAGTTTTTCCTTAAGGATTGGTACCAATAATTATACTATAATCCTTATTGAATATAAGCGGAACTAATTATAACATGTCAGTTGGGACTCATGCATGTTCTCAATTCTGCAGTTGCATGCATGCAGTGAGTGTTGAAATGGCATATGGTAGTCTTGGGTGCCCATGTTGCTTGTTCATAAATACTTATTGAGTTAGCTCATTTTGTGAGTTGCAAGTTGAAGATTTTGACATACCATTATGTTGCCAGAATTCTGTTAGAATTTCATTGTAGCTGAAGACTCTTGAAAATCACTCTTCAGGGATTGTATTGTAAACTTTGTTTCTAAATAATACAATTTGACTGTGTTTTTTGGAGTGTGGGGTTTACCACTTGTAAGTGTTTTTCCCAGGTATATGCTATGTTATGGTTTTGATTTCTTTGTCTTGATAGCCTATAATTACTTTAATGTGCATCTAAAATTGTAATGGTGAAGGTTTTAAAGAATTTTTGCATTCACTCTCTTGATTAGATTAGCATTGGAAGCATTTTTCGTCCCTCGGCTTCTTTTCAATTGGTATTAGAGCCTGGACAACTTTGTTATCTTTGTTGGGTAGAAAGGGGCTTTTCTGTGTTGATCTCTTTTTCAGTGGGGCTCTATAGAGGTTTGTTCATAACCTTGTGGCAACTATAAGATGGCAAGCACATCCAATAGATTTGAAATGGAGAAATTCAATAGCAGCAACTTCAAACTTTGAAAGTTGAAAATGACAAAATATGCTCATGGATAGAGATCTATGGGCTACCATATCTAGAGAAAAACCTACTACTACACCACAAGCCAATTGGGATATTGAATTGGAAAGCTAAGGGTCTAATAAGACTATTCAGCTGATCCAATACTCCTGAATGTCCATGAAGAGAAGACTGTAATAGAGCTTTGGAAGAAACTTGGAGACATTTATCAAAGGAAATCCTTGGTAAATAAGATGTTCCCGAGAAATAAGTCATATTTACCAGAGATGGAGGAAGGAGGATCCCTTTTTTATCATCTCAACGCATTCAACGTGATTCTTGCTCAGTTGGTTTTTTTGGTGTGACAATTAAGGATGAAGATTGTTGCATGCTTATGTTATGTTCTTTGTCAAACTCGTGGGACTACCTAGTAATGACTATTTGAAGTACCACAATCACTTTCAAAATGGATGATGTGGCTGCTTTGCTATTATTTGAAGAAATGCGAACAAAATCTTCTAAGATGGCTCAGGGGACCCTAATTGCTCAATGTAAATTGAAAGAGAAAGACAAGAAAACGAAAGAAGTTTAAATCTAAGTCCCTAAGGGGATCTAAGTTTCCTAGAAAGAATTCCAAGGCCAAATGTTGGAACTATGGCAAGACCAGTCATTTTGGTAAAGAATGCAAGGATGAGAAGAAAAACTAAAAACAAGAAAAATGCCTTTGATTTAGATTCATATAAAACCTCACAAGATGGTTGTGATGCCTTTTTTGCAACCTTAGCAATGTATGCATCAAGAAATGTCTGGCTTATTGACTCGGAAGCATCTTTTCACATGACCTCGCATAGAGGTTGGTTCACAGAGTATGTGGATTGGTGTATCTCGATGATAACTCCGTTGGCAATTGACACTTAATTGGTTGGTTTCAATATGTTGTCATTGATGGTAACATGGCAACTTGTTTTGGCTTCATATTTTTGTTCAGTTGTGTACTGACAGGCACATCACAGACACTTCACTAACACTGACAGATTGGATAGATTTCTTTGGTTACCGACAAAATAGGTCGACATGGTTTAGAATCAGGTTATCGGTATTGAAGACCAACATCTTTTGGATCCGGCATCGACAATTGTTTTTGATATCCATGTTTTATTTTATCTAGTCGACATATATATTCATATTGTAAATATCTTTGTAAGCTGACATAAGGCATGATGAATTGTAAAGGGTATATAGGTCAGTTGGTTAGATCATTTTGTGTAATGGATGGATAGGAGAATAGGATAATGTTATGTAATGCGAAACATATGAGAGAGATCATGTATGTGAGGATATTTATGTAAGGGATATTCGGTAAGGGTTTAGGGTTTCAAACTGGAAGAGAAAGCTTAATTGGAACTGTATTCATGCATAAAAGATGTTATCTTTGCAGTTCAAGCATTTCTCCGGATTGTAGTCTAGATTTGTATGTAGTCAGTGAAGCACCTTTTGTGATTTAGTAATGTGCTCTAGGTTGTAGGTCTTCTTGCAAGTGCAGGCCCCTATATTTTGTAACATCTCTTCATATGGCCAGTGAATTGATATTGTGGGTCACAAATCCCATCGTGGTTTTTCCTCTTTGATGTTTTTCACGTATAATTTTGTGTTATGATATTCATTTGCGTGATTGGCTTATTGGTTGCTTTACTTCTTTCAATTCTATATGTACCGGTATATCGATTGGTGTATGAATGTTTTAATAAGGTTAAAATTAATCATTCTGGTAGAACACTGATTCACCCCCCCCTCTCAGTGTTTTTGGATTCCAACAATTGGTATCAAAGCCTTGTACCTCGGAGGAAATTTAACAGCTTAAGGAAGATCCTAAATCCAGAATCCATGGATATGAGTTTGGAAAAGCAACTTGAGGTGGCACTTGAAGATTATGATGTTGAAAGGATGAAAAACTTGAAGTTACAAGATGAATTGAATTCTGTTCAGGAATTCATTCTTGTCGTACAAGAGAGGTTGTCATCTATTCAAGCTAGGAGGAAGGAACTTTTGCAAAATCAGGATGATGAAGAGAAAGATGCACTGAAGGAACAGTGTCTGAAGCTGAGTCAGGAGAACATGGTCATGAGAAATGAAATGCAAGCTATAACTATGAGAATGTCTAAGGAAATTGAAGACCGGAAGAAAAAGGAAGAAAATCTTGTTGTATCTTTGAAGAACAAATTTGAAGAATGTGGTAAGTTGGTTCATGAAAATGATATGTTGAGAACTGATTTAGTACAATCCCAGAGTAATGAACAAGAGCTTGAGAGACAAATGATAATTCTAAGAGATGATCTGACTATTGCAAGTGAGTATAAAGAAAAATTCAAGATTAGTTCAGCACAACTAGATGAGTTATTGAAGAGACAAAGGTAGAATGGAGATTCTAGTGGACTTGGATTTGAACAAGGACAGAGTTCTAGTACTACAAATGAAGATCAAAACCATAAGGCACCGGTAAGGCAGTTTAATGCTTATATTTAATGGTAGATGCTTTGTTTGTAATAAATTTGGTCACATGGCTAGGCAATGTAGAAATAGAGCAAATCAGAACCCTGATTATGCTCCCGATCAATGTTCTAAATGTAATAAGTATGGGCATAAGACAAAAGATTGCAGAATGAATGTTAAATGTTACGCATGTGGAAAATTTCGACATATGGCTAATGAATGTAGGTCTAACAATTATGTCGGTTTTAGCAAAGCAATTCAAAAGAACAATGTTACATGTTAAGCATGTAATGAGGTTGGACATATTGCTAAATCCTATAGAAGCATAAATCCACCGGTAGGTAATGGAGGATCAAATGAGAAAGGGAAAGAAAAGTTTAATGAAATTCGGCAAGATCATACCTAGAGATGGGTCAGGAAGTTAGAAGATCAATCTGCAGATGGGAATGCTCCAGTTACTCAACCGACAAAGGAGGTTGCTCCTGCACCGGCAGGAAGCTCAACCGGTAACTGAGGCAGATGCCTTAGCGATAGGCAAAATTCATGATAATACTGCTTAAGCCTTGAGAAGAGGTTCTGGAAGATGTGCCAAACATTGGATATGCTTATCTGGCATGGAGATGTTTAACCGAGATCCGATATCTTTCACCGGAAGTCATTTACATCAATGACGGATTAGGGTTTTTCTTGGAGGATAAAATGTCGAATTCACTTCATTTTTTATCACTTTGCATTCAGAGCAATTCAGAGGAAGTCTAAGGCGAATTAGTGCGATCCATATCATCTTGAGCGATTTCACCAGCGATTGGAAGAGGTCTTTAGGGTCTTTCACCGGTAGTGATTCAGAGGTATTTATCTTCAATCATGGAATCGGGATTATCATCTGTACCTATGTTTGTTGCAAATCAGACTATTGATGAGGTCAAAGACCATCCCAGGCCGATTTTCAAGCGATATCTACATGTTGCTACCCTAGACGATTCGGTTGGCATTTTTTCCCGTGTTCGGGAAGGAGTCGTGTATGTTGAAGATGTAAGAGCCTACATTCACTATCATATTGAGGATTTGGGAACGACTGATATCAAGAGAATGTACATGAATGAGTTAATGGGAGATTCTGGAAAGATTAAACCTGAATACCAGCATATTGTTGATTAGGGTTTACCAGCATTCTAGATATTCCAGATTTTGAAGATGAAATTGTTAGGTATGTTTTGAGCAAAGTGCATGGAGAGTTTATCTGGTTGGATAGACCATATAAGATTATGAAGGAGGCCATCAAGGTAATCACCAATTTACTGTAGGTTGGACATCGTCCGGAGAAGAAAGTTTCAAATGATCAGGTTAATAAGATTACTGGTGCAACATCATACAAACGATCAATGAGAATCAATACTATCACTGACACAAATATTAGATTTGGTAGCATGGTCATTGGTTACAAGGTAAATCAAACCAACTGAATTCAATTTCTAGCTCTTGCATTTGCGCAACTCATAAAATGATGAGGGAGAATGAGAATTTAGATCTATGTGGTTGGATGTTGGATGAATTAGTGATTAACCTAGGAAAGATTAAAGGAGAAAAGAAAGGAACCTTCTGGTATGGTAACCTAATTGTCTGTTTAATGCTATTTTTCATCAATGAGACTCCCGATTTTGGGAAGAGAAAATGGGCATTCGATATCCCAGTAGGGAGGCAATTAAAATAGTCTATTGCTACATTGGGTAGTCAAAGAGATGAAAAAGTATGGGGTTACTTTAAAGAATTTCAAAAGGCTATGAATTCTAGGATGAGGGTTCCTAAGCACATTGTCGAGAAGTACTCAACCGACATATGCTTCAAGGTCAAGAAAGATGAAACTTTGATGGAAGCTGTAAAACCTGGGAAGATTTGGATTGAGGAAATGGGTTATGAAGTTGATGCACATATCCTTGATGCTTATGCACAAATGCTAATTGAGGCACCTATTGATGAAACTGTCAAAACCTTTGGCACTGCTAAACAAAAGAAGCAAGAGGTTGAAATTGAGTTCAACCGGAAGCAGAGAGAGAAGCAGGAAGCAAAAGGCAAGTAAATTTGTTGAAAAAGTTTCACAGGACATTAAAACATTGATTGATGTTGTTCTGGAGAAAGGCAGGAAGAGGAAAGAACTAGAAATATTCATTGAGCCTATTGCAGCAAAGTTTGCATCTGATGATGACACACCCCTGGCATTCAAAAGAGTAATAAGGAAGAAAACTAAAGAAACTAAGGTAGAGGCTAAGAAGCAACCGGTTAGGAAAGTTACTATCAAGGTATCAACACAAAAGAAAGCACCAAAAGAAACACCTTCAGCCCCATCCAGTACTGGAAGAAGGAAGAAGGAGGATGACATTGATCTTGCAATTAAAACTGGTAATGTGACTATTATTCCACCAAAGACTTGTGCAGAGTTGGTTGATGAAATTACTAAAGATGGTATGTTAAAGAATGTACAGTTTTATTATGAACATTTAGGTAATGATGAACAAAGAGAAGTAGATGAAGCAGTTTTGTTATAATTGGATATTTATAAGAAAGCCCTGTTAGAAATTGAAGACCAAATACCAGCACAGTTGTATGATATGTTAGATGCTAGAAGACTATCAGCAATACAAGAGGACAAGCATATAAAGATTCAAGAGTTATTATCTGTTTGTGTTTCTATTGCTCCAAAGGAGATTTGTAAGACACTTGATGTTGTAGATAGGAAAATCTTTAACAACAAGCATAGAATAATCAATCTTATGTTAGGAAGGGTCAATGAGATAATCAAGGAAACCCACAAGGTATGGGTTAAGTTCTTTGAAGAGAACTGTGGGTTTTATACTTCACCGGAATCTAAGATAGATACTGCAGACATCCCAGTTGAAGGGAAGGGTAAAGGTATTATGGGTACTTCATCCTCAAATTTGAAAAACATTAAGATACTACAAATTGAGCCCCCGATAGATACAAATGTACAGACAAATGTTGAGATACCGGCAAATACAGAGAGTGTAAAGGTTGATAATGAACAGGTTACTAATGTTGAGGACAACAGTCCTCCAAATCAGATTGTACATGATGAGGATAAAGTTCCTAGGGAGGAACCGACAGTTATTGAGACTACACCAAGTGGCGAAGCCACCGGTGCAAGTGAGGAAACTATAAAGGTTAAATCATAAGAGGAGAAGAAAGAGGAATTCGGCAGGGAATCGGTAGTGAGTCCATCATTGTTGTCAATTGACACCTCGCAGGTTGAAAAGAAAAGCATAACCGAGATGAGTTCTACCGAACTCATGATGATGGCTGCACATAAAATGATGAAGGAAGGATCTATGGATAAAGGTGTTATTGATCAGTCTATCACTATTTTGCATAGACTTGTTCCAAAGTGTAAATTTGGCAATGAAGCGAGTCCATCCGACAAGCTTAAGATAATCACTAAACACATTTCAAAGGATTTTAAGTCCTTGCAACAAATATCAAACCGGCAAGCACTGGAGAGATTCACGCAGGCAAAGAGAGCTACATTTGATCAAATGATTGAGTCTGAAAGGAAGGAAATCAATGATAAGTTGAAATTGATAGATAATTCTTTAAGGCAATGTACAAATATCTATAGAGTATGTTGTAACATAGGTCTTCTCACAACTGAGTCAGATAAAAAGATTAAGGACATTCAAGAGGAGATTACAAGTATAGCCAATTCTTTTGATGGATTGAAATCATTGACTACATCCATTGATGGTCAAATTTTGGTTTTGGAAGCCCAAGTTTTTGCTCTTGAGAGGGAAAAAGACAAAATCATAAGAAGAGCCAGAAGTCTTAGAGGTTTGGAGAGTCCCTGGTTGGATTAATTTTGTGTACATGAGGAGGAGTGTATAGATATGGTTGGTAAGCCCACACCGACAGAGTTAAATGAGAAAGAGTCATTTGCCCATATGCTACATGGACTTGTATCTATTTTCGGTACTTTCAAATCTGGTTGGGATACTTATCTAGAGCTTTTGGAGAAGGCCTATCCGGAAATTTTCAAATGTATTCATCTCTGGTAAGGTATTTTTGGGATATTCATTTGTATAGTATTTTTCATTCTTCATCCCGGTTTTTTGTATTCTTTTTGGATTTTCTTATGGCATTGATGTCAAAGGGGGAGAGATATTGATGTGAAAAAGAAAAGGAGGGAGTTGTATACATTAGGGGGAGAAATATTGATGTGAAAAAGAAAAAGAGGGAGTTGTATACATTAGGGGGAGTATAGGTGGAAAATATTCAAGATATTCAACTCAAGGGGAGCAGGCTTAGGATGGAACCGACAGTTGGAAACTATGATAATTTTTCACATGAGTGTTGCCATCAATGCCAAAGGGGGAGATTGTTGGCAATTGACACTCAATTGGTTGGTTTCAATATTTGTAGTCTGGATTTGTATGTAATCAGTGAGGCTCCTTTTGTGATTGAGCAGTGTACTCTAGGTTGTAAGCCTTCTTGCAAGTGCAGGCCCCTATATTTTGTAATATCTCTTCATATGGCCAGTGAATTGATATTGTGGGTCACAAATCCCACTGTGGTTTTTCCTCTTTGAGGTTTTCCACGTATAATTTTGTTTGTTATGATATTGATTTGTGTGATTGGCTTATTGGTTGCTTTACTTCTTTCAATTCTATATGTATCGGTATACCAGTTGGTGTATGAATGTTTTAATAAGGTTAAAATTAATCATTCTAGTAGAACACTGATTCACCTCCCCCCCTCTCAGTGTTCTTGGATTCCAACAAATTCTCATCTAAAAAATGTTGTGTTGAACACACCCAGATACTAAGACGGGGGGGGGGGGGTGTAAAATGGTGTCATTAAAACTTAAAACCCTTAATACAATTTAAATTCAATATATTTAAAAAAATCCTTAACAATGAAAGATAAAGAAATGAAGACCAATGCACGAGATAATGGACCGAATAAGGTATAAACCATGGTGGAAGCTATCTCATAGTATATATGAACAAGAATTACAATTATTGTTAAGGCTCACTTCCTAAGGAAGCACACCACTCCCTAAAGGACTTGTAGAAGAAGTTCACTATTTTCAAATAAGACACAAAGGACCTATTGAGGATATTCACTATCTCATAGTAGAATACATGAAAATATGAATACAAAGAATAAGCCTTCATCTCACAGCCTCCAACGGTCTCCTTAGAATATTGGTGCTCTTGACATGCTACCTCAAGCAACCATTAAACAATTCAGCTCCAAAAATTTCACCACACACTTTTACTACCTCAACATCGCATCTCACATAATCCACACACTTACAATTGATTTGATCTTCTATATATATATCCCCCACAAGCAAAGAAAACATCAAATTAGGCTGGCTAGAATAAGAGACAAGCAATGACCCCAACAAGTTGTCATGAAAAACACATTGTGGTAAAAGCGATCCAAGCCATGATATATAATGGACTTATAACAACTTATTGCATATTTTCATGCAGCCCCAAACATCAAACATGTGGGTGCACATCCTCCCAAGTCAACAATAGGGTAATATGTAGATGGAATTTGTAGCACTTTACTAGATAACCCAAAAACACAACTTCCAAGTGAATTTACACAATGTAGCACATAATGAGGCATAGCAAGGCCCAAACACAACTCAATACAACCACCAATGTTGGTGCAGACCCCAAAAATCATAGCATAAGCAAGAGAATATGTTTTGTCTATCATATAACCATAGAAACGTCTTAAAAGCCAACTCTAGACAAAATTCAACACCAAAACAATGAACCACTGTCATGTAAACCACATGGAGACATTCCTTGAACATTCTACAATATTCCCATATACGTTTTTTACACTATTATGCCAAAACAAGTGAGTGCAATCAAACTAATACAAAGTTTGTTATACCTAGAAGCCCAGACAACACAATCACTAGATTGAACAATATGAAACAAACTTGTGGTACATTTCATCACCTAAAATATGAACTGAGACATTGCACAAACAATATAAACATGTCCACCGAGCCGTAGAAGTAGAAATAACAATGCGAAGAAATGCAAAGCATTTTCCAGACTAGCCTTGATAAACAACCAATTTGCCAACGTATTGCATTTACCATAAAACATCTACAACAACACTAGTGATCGTAAAAGATAGGAGTGCAATATCCACAACACATACACCTTACATCCCAAACTGCAATACCATATATTCAAGCACGAAGGAATTCAAAGCATTCTCTGAGATAGACTTCAAAGCATATTCTTGTATTTGCACACTTCATCAATCTATAGAGACCAAAAATCATGGTAGTACCATTTTCTCAATCAAGAGCAACAAGAGAGATAGAACAATAACTTATTGCATACACAAGACATCAACACCATATCCACTTCAACACCATGCTTCTAATCCTTATCTTAATGCTTCTAATACTCATCTTAATATGATATCATCATGATAACATATTTACAGATAATCAAACAAGGGATAACATCCAATCATGAACTTCATCACCATTACTGTTGTTCAACGTATCATCATTATCATACATGAGCAAGTATCAATTACTACACAACATATTGAGTATAAACATCAGCACCAAGTTTAGGGTTGACATTCAACCATAGACTTCATCATAGCTCATCAACATCTATACATACAATTGCACAATGCTCAACATCTTTACATGTGACATCAATGACAATACAACACTGAGGGTTGATATCAATGACAACAATCTCCAACAATCTCACCCTTTGTCATTAATGGCAACACTCACTGATAGATTAATCATCTGCACTCTTTCCTAAGTATTCATTTGCATTCCCCTTTGACATCAAGGAAAAAGGGCAAAGATCTCCATTACCTGTCAACATTATTTTTGCCACACATGCTCCCCCTGTCAACAACAACCATCCAACTACCTACTTCTCCTGAGAGGTAGTCCACATCAATCCAGGAGAAAAAGATAGATTTGAATATCTCCCCCTCAATAGATGCACAATCTTATGCATCTAATTGAAAGGAGGGGCAAGAACCCCTAGCTTCTCCCTAAGATACCCAAATGTATCTTTTGAAAGAGCCTCTGTGAAAATGTCTGCAATTTGATCTTTTGTAGGAACATATTCCAATTTGACTTCTTGCTCTGCAACTTTCTCTCTTAGAAAGTGATACCTAATAGAAATATGCTTGGTCCTTGAATGCATCATCAAATTCTTTGGAATATTTATTGTTAGACAATTCAAATAACTGGAAGACAACTAAGAGGAGGGGAGGGTGAATCAATTGTCGTAGATTACAAGAACCATTAGCAATTTAAACTTTAATATCGGAACCCAAAATATTAATACCGGAATAGAAGTTAATCCAATTAAGCATAAACGATAATCATAGAATAAAAGCCATCCACACAACACCAAGATTTGTACGTGGAAAACTTGGTAAAGAGAAAAACCATAGTGGGAAGCCTACCCACAGTCAGATAATACTTCTGTAGTAAGTATGTGAATTACAATTGAGGGGCCTCCACTTGCAGGAAAGCCAACAGCCTAGAGCGCACTGCTCATCACAAAATGAGTCTCACTAACTATATATAAATCTAGACTACAATCTGGAGAAGTGTTGAACTGCAAAAGATGGCATCTCCTATGCCTGAGTATAGCTACGATTAAGCTCAATACCAGAGGACTAAATCCTCTTACATAAACCCAATCCGATCTCCAATGATTGACCAACTCCTCTACCTGAATGATATTACATTATTCGCACATTACATTCCTTGACCATGACCTCTTACATTAACCATGATGATCTACAATGAGATCTTACATCTATTTATACAAACCGTCGACCATAAACAATCAAGTCAGCCACCAGACAATAAACCGATTATATAATTACAAACCATGTCAGCCTTAGACCAAACAAATAATATCAACACATAAGACATCCCCGAAATACATCAATAGGTCCCATCCACACGTTACCTTAAAGCCGGTCCATAACCTAGATCAATCGGGACCAAGTATAGGTCCACACGCTTCAGCAATGATCTCCAACCACAAATTCTCGAACATGATCGCTAACAGCATCCTGAAACTCCACAAGAAGTTGCATCAACAACACTTATACAATTCATCAAAGATCTCCATCAAAATCTCTATCGGTGAAACCCTCGCCAGAACCAGAAACCAATCTTCTAAGCAAGCAGGGTAGCGTCCAATCACCAAACCAAAACCAACTGACCAAATATGAGTATAAGTATTGTGAATAAGCCAATTCCATCACCAGACTATACTGGAGCCTACCAAATCATGTCGGATCCAACTTAACTAGAAACCACTTAACCTATCGAGACCAGAAGGGTGTTGGTAAAGCACCCAAATAGCTAGTGTTGGCATCAATGACAAAACATCAATGCAACACATAATCAATTCCACCAAATGGCCAATAATATCCCCCTCTGGAATTGATGGCAACACTAGATGTGAAAAACATCTAAGTACCAAGAAATGCCAAACAAGTATCCCCTATGGAAGACAACCAACAAACTCCCACATATAGCTCTGAATATCAATATCTCCTCCTATGAATAATATTGCGGTAAAGCTCTGAATTTCTCTCCCTTATCAATATCTCTCCCTCTTTCTTTTTCTTTTTCACATCAATATCACTCCCCCTTTGACATCAATGCTAGAAATCTGAAAGAAATATCAAAGAAAAAACATAAGCCTTCAAATCACAAAGCTGACTACTCCCCCTGAGCAGTAGCATCCCACATCAATGCCGAAATGAATAGTATCTCTGCTAATGCATGTCGGACTTATGCCAAACCACATCAATCAAGTATCTACCGGAGGGGCATAAACTCCCAATCTGTCTCTCAGGTACTGAAATGATTCATTGGACAAAGGTTTAGTGAAAATGTCTACAATATGTTCTTTAGTGTTCACATAAACCAGTCTAACTTCATTTGCTTCCACCTTCTCCTTCAAAAAGTTATACTTGATAGATATGTGTTTTGTTTTAGAATGAAATACTAGATTTTTTAATATATCAATAGCAACAGATTTATCATAGTGAATAACTACCGGTGCATCACAATTCACCTTTATATCCTTCAACATTTTCTTCATCCATAAAACTTGTGTATAGTTAGTAGCAACAACAACATACTCAGCTTCAATAGTAGAAAAAGAAGTACATGATTATTTCTTGCTGACCCATGAAACCAACTTCTTTTCAAGAAAGAAAGATCCTCCAAAAGTACTTTTCCGGTCATCAACAACTCCATCCCAATCGACATCTGTATATGCACATAAAGTAAAGTTATCATCTTTAGGGCATCACAAGCCATATTCTGACATACCTTGCAAGTATCTAAAAATCCCTTTCACCGCCATCTCATGATTTTCTCTAGGATCACTCTGAAATCTTGAAACAATACAAACAACATTCATAATGTCAGGCTTAGTCTAAGTCAAATAACGAAGACCTCCAATCATATATTTGTACCTTGTAGAATTTACCAGTGTAGAAACATCTTTTCTTGTCAATTTCTCACTTGTAACCATAGGAGTACTTACCGGTTTAGAATCTCCCATACCAAATTTCTTCAATAATTCCTTAGCATATTTAGTTTGATAGATAAAAAAACCTTTGTTAGTCTGAGTAATCTGTAAACCTAAGAAAAATTTCATCTCACCGATCATAGACATCTCAAATTCTTTCTCCATATTCTAAGAAAAATCTATGCATAACTTATCTTCACCTCCCAAAATAATGTCATCAACAAATACTTCAACAATCAGTATATCATCATTAGTGATTTTATAATTTAAATTTTTGTCAGCACTGCCCTTAGTAAAATCAAGCTTCAAAAGATATTTATCCAACCTTGCATACCAGGCTCTAGGTGCTTGTTTCAATCCATATAAAGCTTTCCTTAACTTGCAAACCATATTTGTATCATCTAATAGTGAAAAACCATCGAGTTGTTCAATATAAACTTCCTCATCAAGATCCTCATTCAAAAATGCATATTTAGCATCCATATAATAAACCTTGTAGTTTTTATAAGAAGCATAGACAAGAAATAATCTTACAGCTTCAATCCTAGCTGCAGATGCAAAAGTATTTCCATAATCAATTCCTTCATTCTTAGAATATCCTTTACAAACCAATCTAGTCTTATTCCTTATAAATTGACCATCCTCATTCAATTTATTCCTAAAAACCCATTTAATTTCAATAGCATTTTTATTTTTAGGCCGGGGAACCAAGGTCCATTTGTTATTTTTCTCAATCTGATATAATTCTTCTTCCATAGCTTTCAACCAATATTCATCTTTACATGCCCCAATTACTAATACCAGTACAACTTGTGAAATTAAACATACCTCATTAGCTGTCAGTCTTCTTCTTGTCATCACTCCATTGCTCTTATCCCCTATGATTTGATCTTTAGAATGATTCAATCTCACATACTTAGGGGTCTTCTGACTTTCTGTTCCTCTTCCCTGTTCTTTAGTTACTGTAGAATTCTCTGATGTTGCCAGAGTAACTGGTTCAATTCTTTGTTCCAGTAAAGATGCTATCGGTTCAGATATAATCATTTCCACTACCGGTTTCTTCTCATAAACTCTGATTTGACTTCTGTTCAGCTCATGTACTTTGACATTATCACTCTCCACAATTCTCTGCAATCTCTTGTTATAACATCTATATGATTTTATTTCATTAGAATAACCAAGAAATATGCTTTCATCACATCTAGGATCAAATTTCCCAATAGTATCATCTCTCTTGATATAACATTTACTACCAAAAATTATGAAATACTTAACTGTAGGTGTATTTCCAAACCATAATTCATAAGGTGTCTTACCAGTTTCTCCTTTGATATATACTATGTTTAATGTATAAACCATTGTACTCACTGCTTCTCTCCAGTAGATATGAGGTAGACTAGCTTCCATCATCATTGTTCTAGCAACATCCAAGATAGTTTTGTTCTTCCTTTCCACAACTCCATTCTGCTGAGGTGTTTGGGGAGCAGAAAATTGTCTTCTTATACCATGCTTGTCACAAAAGTTATTAAACTCACCAGATGTGAATTCTCCACCATGATCTGATCTCAAACATTTAATCTTCAATCTTGTCTCAGTTTCCACTTCAGCCTTAAAGATTTTAAACTTTTCAAATGTTTCAGATTTTTCTCTCAAAAAATTAACCCACATCATTCTAGAATAATCATCAATGATTAGCATGAAATATTTATCACCATGAAAATTTTTAACTCTAGTAGGGCCACACAAATCAGTATGAATAAGATCAAGAACATCATTTGATTTATCTTGTATACTCAGGTAAAAGAAGTTTTGGCTTGTTTACCCATTTGACATTCTTTACATACCGGATTATAGGGCTTCATAATCTTAGGTATATCCTTAACTGCCTTAGTTGAACTGATCTTCACAATGCAATCAAAATTCACATGACACAGTCTTTTATACAAAAGCCAACTCTCATCAAACATGTTTTTTCACCAGAGTTTAAGTGAAATATATTACCTTTTATTTGTGTACCAGTTGCAATCTCTAAGCTAGATTTGTTGATGATTTTGCATTTCCCATCCTTGAACTGTAATTGAAATCCCTTATCTACCAATTGTCCTACACTCAAAAGATTATGCCTCAAACCTTCAACATAATAAACATTGTCAATATTTTTCTTACCATCCAGTGATATAGTTCCTTTTCCTTTGATCATACATGCCTTGTCATCTCCAAATCTAACTAAACCACCATCAAATTCTTGCAAAGACAAAAATTTCCCTTTATCTCCATTCATATGATGTGAAAAACCATTGTCAATTACCCATTCATCCTTCTCTTCTAGTGCCGGATCATCTTCCTTGATAGCCAAGAATACCCATTCCTTCCCATTGTCGGATCCACTAACAGAGTCTTCTATCAGTTCATCATCTGAATTAGTAATGCCTTCCTCATCCGCTATGTAGCATGATTTGTCTCTTTTTTTCTTGTATTTATAGTTGTTCTGATATCCAAGGTTAGGCTTAAATGATCTTCTAACTCTTTCTTCAAATCTTGAATTTCTTTTAGGACATCTAGATGCAAAATGACCAATCTTATTACATGCAAAACATTTAAAAGGTGTTTTTCCTTCATACTTACTTCCTACTGGTCCTTTAGGTACTCTTCTAGAAAATAGTGCTTCAAGTTGCTCAAACTCATCATCTTCTCTCTTCATATCTTCCAATTCCTTTGCATATAAAGCTCTCTAGTCTTGCTTATCAATTGTAGATGTAGATGCATGAAAAGAAGGTTCAACCTTCACAGCTCTAGAAGGTCCAAATTCCTCAAGCTCAAAAATAGATAGTTTCCCAACCAAAGTATCTCTGTTGACATATGTATTAGCCATTGTTCTCACCTCATTAATAGTAGTAGCCTTCATTTTGTAGGCCGGTGGTAGGGCTCTCAGGACTTTAGAAACAATTTCATCTTTGCTCGGAGTTCCACCAAAACATTGAATTCCCATAACAATCTCATTTACCCTTTCCATGAATGCGATAATCCTTTCATCTTCTTCCATCTTCAGGTTTTCATATCTCACCCAATAACCATCAAGTTTAGCAATCTTCACTATAGGGTCACCTTCATTAACAGTCTCCAACTTATCCCATATAGCCTTTCCAGATGATTTGTCGATTAATCCCATTGTTTGTTGATCAGATAGTGCACACAAGAGGGCTTTGTCTTGCTCTACAATCAATCTTAAGCTCCTTGTCTAGGTTTTTTGGAGGAGGATTTCCAGATCCTGGATCATAGGGTGTGACACCATTCTGTGTGATCTCCCAAATCTCTTTGCCAAGACATCTCAGATGACTCTCCATCTGAATCTTCCAAACTGTGTAATTTGTTCCATCAATCCTCAAAATATCCCTTCAGAAGATAGCTCCAGAAGAACTAGATGAACTTGAACTGTTAGTCACCATAGGATCTTCCTCAAGCGGTTAAGCTTTATGTAGAGAGGACCAAAGCTCTGATACCAATTGTTAGACAGTTCAAATAATCGGAAGACAACTGAGAGGGGGGGGGTGAATCAATTGTCGTAGATTACAGGAACCATTAGCAATTTAAACATTAATACCAGAATAGCAGTTAATCCAATTAAGCATAAACAATAATCATAAAATAAAATCCATCCACACAACACCAAGATTTGTACATGGAAAACCCAGTAAAGGGAAAAACCATGGTGGGAAGCCTACCCACAGTCAGATAATACTTTTGCACTAAGTATGTGAATTACAATTGAGGGGCCTGCACTTGCAGGAAGGCCAACAACCTAGAGCATACTGCTCATCACAAAAGGAGCCTCACTGACTACATATAAATCCAGACTACAACCCAGAGAAGTGTTGAACTGCAAAAGATAGCATCTCCTTTGCCTGAGTACAATTTTGGTTAAGCTCAATACAAGAGGACTAAATCCTCTTACATAAACCCAATTTGATCTCCAATGATCGACCAACTCCTCTACCTAAATGATATTACATTATTCGCACATTACATTCCTTGACCATGACCTCTTACATTAACCATGATGATCTACAATGAGATCTTACATCTATTTATACAAACCCTCGACCATAAACAATCAGGTCGGCCACCAGACAATAAATCGATTACATAATTACAAACCATGTCGGCCTTAGACCAAACAAATAATATCAACATATAAGACATCCCAGAAATACATCAATAGGTCCTATCCACACAATACATTAAAGTCGGTCCATAACCTAGATCAACCGAGACCAAGTATAGGTCCACGCGCTTCAGCAATGATCTCCAACTGCCAATTTTTGAAAATGATCACCAATAACATCCTGAAACTCCACAAGAAGCTGTACCAACACCACTTATGCAATTCATCAAAGATCTCCATGAAAAGCTCTGCCGGTGAAACCCTCACTAGAACCAGAAACCAATCTTCTAAGCAAGCAAGGTAGCATCCAATCACCAAACCAAAACCAACTGACCAAATATGAGTGGAAGTATTATGAATAAGCCAATTCCATCACCAGACTATATCGGAGCCTACCAGATCATGTTGGATCCAAGTTAACCAGAAACCACTTAACCTACCAAGACCAAAAGGGTGCCGGTAAAGCATCCAAACAGCTAGTGTTGACATCAATGAAAAAACATCAATGCATTTCATAATCAATTCCACCAAATGGCCAACATTTATAGCACTTGTACTATCACACATGATGAGGGTAGGCTCATCATGCACCACCTTGATATCATTTAATGTTTGCTTCATCCACAACATTTGGGTGCAACAAGAAGCTACAACAATGTACTCAGCTTTAATTGTTGATAAAGACATTGAATCTTCCTGCTTAGTGAACTAATAGACCAATTTACCTCCCAAGAAAAATGCAATACCACTAATACTTCAGTTATCATCCACACAACCAGCCCAATTAGCATCAGTACAGGCACTCAAAGAGAAGTCATCATCCCTTTTATACCACAATTAATAGTTTTGAGTGACCTTTAAATATCTAAATATTAATTTGACAGCCTTCTCATGAGTTTGTGTAGGATTAGCTTGATATCTTCCAACCACTTGCATAATATCAGGTCTGGAAGTGGTCTAAGATAGTAGTCCTTCAGTCATAAACGTATAAATAGTTTGATCAACTTGAGGTGATTAATCACCCTTACTTAAGTGATGACCAGTAGCCATGGGCGTATTCATTGGTTTTGAATCCTCCATACCAAAAAATTACAACATCTCTTTAGCATACTTAGCTTGATAAATAACAATATCATCCAGCTGATCAATTTGAAGACCAAGGAAGAAGGACAACTCACCAATCATAGACATCTCAAATTATTTTTGCATCTCTTCTTCAAACATCTTGCACATACGATCATCTCCACCAAAGATGATGGCATCAACATATACAACCACTATCAAAAACTTTTCTTCCTCAACCTTAATAAAAAGATTGCTATCTACAGTACCTTTCTGCAAGCCTTGTTGAAGTAAGTACTTATCCAATCTTTCATACCAATCCCTATGGTCTTGCTTGAGACCATACATTACCTTTTTGAGTCCACAAACCATGTTTGGATCCTCTAATAACTAAAATCCATTAATTTTCTCTATATAGACTTCTTATTCTAAATCACCATTCAAGAAGATTGAGTTTACATCCATATGATAAACCTTGAATTTCTTATGAGCTGCAAAGGCAAGAAACATTCTGATTGCCTCCATCCTAGCCACTACAGAAAAAGTCTCCTCAAAGTCAATTCCTTCCGCTTGTGAATATTCTTTGCAAACCAATCTTGCTTTGTTCCTTGTCACTTCTGGGGACTAATTCCCATGTTTGATTCTTTTCGATTTGATTCAAAGATTCTTTCATTGCATGTAACCATCCTTCATCCTTTCTAGCATTAGCAAAGTTGTCAGTCTCTATCTTTGATAGGAGATAAAAATTCACTTTCTCGCTTTCTTTTGCAAGTCTTCTCCTGGTTTGCACTCCTTAATTTTTGCCACCAATAATCTAATCTTCTAAATGATTCCTTTGAACATACTTGGTTGGTGTTTCGGGGATTTTTTTTATATTTGTTCCTTCTTCTTCTTCTTCTTTTTCTTCTTCTATGCAAGAAGGTTATTCAGATATGTAGTCCTTAGGTTCTTGTGTGATTTGACTCCAATATTCATCCACTTATACATTTGTGCTTTCAACCATATTTCTAAGTCTCTTGTTATAGCGTCTATAGGTCTTTCTTCTAGTTGAGTAACCAAGAAATATCCCTTCATCACATCTTGATTCATACTTTCACAAGTCTTCACCATGTGTTCAGATATAACATTTACTACCAAAAATTCCGAAATACTTGATATTAGCAAGTCTTATGTGCCATAGCTCATAAGGGGTCTTAGAGTTACTAACCCTCAACTACACTCTATTAAGTAGAAATAAGTATGGACTGCTTATTTCCAATACGCACTAGACAAAATAACATTTTTTAGCATTGTCCTTGCCATCTCTTAAACTATTATATTCTTTCTTTCTACTATCCCATTCTGTTGAGGGGTCCTAGGAGTAGACCAATGTCTCCTAATCCCATGATCTTCACAATACTTCTCAAACTCATTTAGAGTAAATTCAACTCCTCTATTAGATATTAGACATTTAATCTTAGCATCTACTTCATTTTCATCCATAGATTTTAAAGCTTTACACTTATCTAGTGCTTCTAATTTTTCTCTAAAAAATGTAACCCAATTCATTCTAGAATGACCATAAATAAGTAATATAAAGTACCTTTCACTATTGATTCATTTTGTCTTAGTTGGTCCACATAGCTTAGCATGCATCAGCTCTAAGGATTTTGTAGAGGAGTACTCCTGATTCTTGAATCTTGTCCTAGTCTACTTTCCCATTTAACATTCCTTTCTTAAGTTGTTTGTAGGCTTGATGATCTTTAGCATATCTCTTATTGCATGTGTAGAGTTGATATTTACCGTGTTATCAAAGTTGATGTGACCCATCTTCTTGTGTTATAACCAACATTCACTAGTATATGCCATTAGACAATTTTTTCTATTAACTTCCTTTAGATGATAAACATTTTCATCAGTCCTAGTTCCTTCTACAACTTGTCTTCTTGAGTTACCCTTTATGATTTCACAAACTCTATCATGAAATGTAAGATTATATCCTTTTCTACACATCCGACTAACATTAATAATAATCTATTTTAGTCCTTTAACATAAAGAATGTCCTATGTTTTATTCTTTCCATCAATTGTTATAGTACCTCTTCCATAGATTTGTGTAGAGCCTTCATCATCAAACTTTACTAATCCTCCATTCCACTTCTTATGGCTAATGAACTTCTCTTTATCACCAATCATATGATGAGAAGAACCATTGTCAATCACCCAAGCATTTGCCTCTTCTTTTGTATGAAAGGCAATCCACACTATCATTTACTTTTCGTTATCTTTGTCAGCTTGCAAGGTACTAAACTTCTTACATTTTTTAATATTACCTTTTTTGTCACCCTTTCAAATCCATGAAGAGTGTTCCATCATTTGAGTCATCTTGATCCTCATCTTCTTAAGAACAACTACTTTCCTTGGAATAAAGACATTTTTCGAACTTCTCTCTTTTATTCTTATCTATTGATTCTTTGAATGTACATTTAGATGCAAAATAACTAATTCTCCCACAATTAAAAAATTTGAAAGGTAACTTACCTTCGTACATTGTTGATGCCCTTCTTTAGTCTTCTCACAAAGTTTTCTTCTACTTCATCATAGTCATCAAACTGATCTACATTATCATCTTCTACTTTCTTACTAACTTTGAATGCTACTTCCTTCTTAGGAGAATCATTGTCAAATTCTCTCATCTCAAATGCAATGAGAGAACTATATAGTTGATCCATTGAATATTTATCCAAGTATTTATTTTTCTCAATAGAAAATGCCTTATGACTATAAGATTTAGGAGAGATCTAAGTATATTTTTCACAACTTCATATTCTTTTAGTTTCCCATTAATACCTTTGATGCCATTTACTACATCTACCTTGAGCATATAATTAGCAAAGTCTAAATCCTTTAACATCCTCGAATTCTCAAATTTGCACTTGAAGTTTTGCATCTTGATCTACTTTACTTTATCATCTCCTTCATAAATGTTAATTTTTTCCCAAACCTCTTTAGTAGTGCCACAATGCATCACCTTTACTAATTCTAAATTTGTCGATCCACTCAAGATTACATTCCTTCCTTTACCATTGTTTTCATACAACCTGATATCTATTGGATTTGTTGGAGTAGGAGGGGTATTGTCAACCATGACTAAGTTCCAAACTCCAAACCCTAAAGAGGACATATATGCTTCCATTCTTACTTTCTAAAAGGTGTAGTTTGTCCCATCAAACTTAGGTATCTTGTCCCATCTTGGACCTTCCTCAAGTATTTAAGCTACTTTAGAGGAACTTAGCTCTGATAATAAGTGTTCAATACAACTAGATACTAGGGGTAAATCAATATTCTGAAAACTTAAAACCCTTAGCACAATTTGAAGTCAATATCCTTAAACATATTAGCAGTAATGAAAGATAAAGTAATGAAGACCAATGCATAAGAGATTACCAAATTTGCATGGAAAAACCAATAAGGGAAAAACCATGGTGAAATTTATCTCATAGTATATATGAACAAGGATTACAATTAGTTTTAAGGCTCACATCTTAGGAAAACACACTACTCCCTGAAGGACTTTCTAAATAAATTCACTACCTCCAAGAAAATACAAAGGAACAGTCGAGGAGATTCACTATCTCATAGTAGGACAACATGAAAATGTGAATACAAATAATAAGCCTTGAACTCACATCCTCTAGTAGTCTCCTTAGAATGTAGGTACTCTTGACATGTTGCCTCAAGAAACCATTAAATAATTTAGCTCCAAAACTTCCACCACATACTTGTATTGCCTCAACTTCATATCTCACACAATCCACACACTTGCAATTGATTTTATCTTCTATGTATATCCTCCACAAGCAAAGAGAACATCAAATTAGGTTGGCTAGAACATAAGACAAATAATTACCCCAGTAAGTCAACCTCAAAGTGAGGGGATAGAATGAAGTTAAAACAACTTATTACACCTTTCCATGCATCCCCAAACATCAAACACGTTGGCGCACATCCTACCAAGTCAACAATAGGATAACGTGTAGATGAAATGTGTAGCACGTTAATAGTTGGCCCAAAAGCACAACTTCCAACTTAATTTACACATTGTGGCACAAAATGACACAAAACAGCCCAAACACAACTCAACACAACCACTAATGCTAGCATAGACCCCAAAAGGCATAGCACAAGCAAGAGAATAAGCTATGTCTATTGAATAACTATAGAAACACCCTAAAAAACCAACTCTAGACAAAATGTGGCATCAAAATAATCAACCACTATCATGTAGACCACATAGAGACATTCCTTGAGCATTCTATAATATTATTATATACTTCTTTTACACTATTATTCCAAAACAAGTTGGTGCAACCAAACTGATACATATTAATTTATATCCAGAAGCCCAGACAACATAGTCACAAGATGCAACAATATCAAACTTGTGGTACACTTCATCATCTGAAATCTGAATGAAGACACTACACAAACAATATAAACATATCCGCCAAGATGCTAGAGTAGAAACAACAATTCAAAGAAATGTGGAGCATTTTTTGGACTAGTCTTGACAAACAAGCAACCTACCAACATACTACATTTACCAGAGAACATCTATGGCAACATCAGTGACCTAAAAAGATGGGAGTGTAATGTGCACAATAGATGCACCTTAAAACCCAAACCATAAGACCATATCCTCAAGTGTAGAGGAATGTGAAGCATTCTTCAAGATAGAATTCAATGTAAGGAAGTTAAGTAGCGAAACAAATTCCTACACTAACCTTGAGAGGAGGGTAATGCAAAAATTTGTATAGATTGCCACAATAGTTACAAAAAACTCAAATAGATATAATAACATTCAAACCATAACACAATGATTTACGTGGGAAAAACCCTTACGGGAGAAAAACCCCACTCCAAAAGCCACCCAATATATTATCCCGCAATCAAAATAGATTACAATATACTTGCAGAGCAAGCTCTTTATAGGAGTACCACTAATCAGAGATTCAAAGGTAACTCAATAACTATAAGACTCTTACACACAACCTCAATCTCATGCACCTCATATATAGGAGATACAATACAAGAAACCATGAAACAGTTTTACAAAACCATGGGCTAAAACCACCCAATAAGGTGTAGCCGACCTTATCTCCCTTCTAGATGCCCTATGATGTGTCCCTCCCTTTTTACAACTCGTTTATGTGTCTGATGTATTTTATATTTCCTATTTTAGGAGTACAAACTTCTGGAGGCCATAACTTGAGAACCGTGTGTCCTATTGACGAACGGTTTGAGGCACTGGAAAGCTCGCAAAGTGCTCTATTGCCTTGTAAACTGATATGTCATTTACACTCACTTTTCAGGGTGTTTTGGGGCCTCTAAATTCATCAAAATCAAATTTAAACCTTTTATTGGACCCCTCCAAAATGGAAAATTTAATATCTTTAAAACTAGCTATGATCTTGTGACGTAACTTTACCAGAATGCTTATCTACCAACCAGAAGCTTCAAGGATAATTTTGCACCATTTTCTACCCAAATAAAAAATTAAAATAAATAGTAACCTCATGTAAATGCAAGGTTGAGACACCATTTTCCTAACATTCAAAGCATCATCATACATTTACACACTTCATCAATTTGTAGAGTTCAAAACATCATTGAAGAACCATTTGCTCACTTAGGAGCAACAAGAGAGGTATAATAACAACTTGTGGCATGCGAAAGACATCAACATCATATCCACTTCAAATCTATTCTTCTAATCCTCCTCTCAATACTCCTAATCCTCAACTTAATGCTTCTAATCATCATCTTAATGCTTCTAATTGTCATCTTAATATGATATCATCTTGATAATATCTATGCAAATAATCAAACAAGGCATGACGCCCACTCATGAACTTCATCACAATTACTATTCTTCAACGCATCATCCTTATCATTCAAGAGAAAGTGCCAATTACTCTAGAACATATTTAGTATAGACATCAACACGGAATTTGGGGTTGACATCCAATGATAAACTTCATCATAGCTCAACAACATCTCTAAATGTGACATCAATGACAATACAACACTAAGAGTTGACATCAATCACAACACCTAGACAACAATGAACACAATCTCCAACATGTTGGTCATGGAAGAGTAAAAATCCAATTACCAATTGGTATAGTGAAGGAGATCAATGGTGTACTACATATCCTTGGTTTGGAACGAAACCTTCTTTCAATGAGAAATTTCAATTTTGTGGGTGTGGAGGTTATTTTCTCGAGTGGAGGATGCAAGATGACAAGGGGAGATATAGTGTTGGCTAAGGGTGTTCAAATCAACATCGTACAAATTATATGGATGCATCATTCAATGCAATAGTTCTTCTAATATATCTAACAAGAGAGCTTTGAATCCTTAATCATTACCATTAGATCAATCAAACAATAAAATTATTGTTTCTATATCTAATGGTCATGCTTTTTAGGTACCTAAGGGTGCCAATTCCATGGAGATGAAGCTTCCAATGGAGAAAAAAATGTTATGGAACTAGAGAAACAATCATATTAGTGAGAAGGATCTTAGAGACCTAAATAATGAGAGTCTTGTTGAAGTCCTTGATGATTGTAAAATCGAGTTTGATTTTTGCAAACATTGTGTATATGGAAATCAATACCATGTTTCTTTATAATCCCTTTCTCATAATTTGCCTAGTGTTTTGGACTATATTTATGTAGATGTGTTTGGTCCTATGAATATTCTTTCGTTATCAAAATATGTAAATTTTCTTTCATTCATAGATGATTACAATAGAAGAACATTTGTATAGTTCCTCATGAGTAAATTCAAAGTATTAAGTTAATTTAAGGAATTTAAATCCATTGAGCATTGACAATGGTGATGAGTTTTGCTCGACGAAACTCAACAAGTTTTATAAATAGCATGGGATTGAGAGAAACAAAAATAATCCATACACCCCGCAACAAAATGGAGTTACAAAGAGGATGAACAAAATGTTGATGGAGAAGGCTAGCAGTATGCTGAGTAGTGTTGGTCTTGAACAAAAGTTTTTGATTGAAGCTATAGCAACTGCATGTTATTTAATCAACATATCTCCTACATTGTTGCTTGTTGATAAGACACCCATGGAGGTGTCGTCTAGGAAAAATCCTTGGATTAGACATGTTAGAGTGTTTAGGTGCAAGGCATATGCACATGTTGAGTGAGAAAATATCAAAACTAAAGACTAGGGTAGTTAAGTGTATCTTCATTAGATATGGTGTCAATGTGAAGGGTTACAAGATTTTTAATCCAATTGCAAAGAATGTTCTCTATAGAAGTGTCATTTTTAGAGAGCTAAAACTTTCCGCTATTGGATTGAAACCAGAGAAAGAAGAGAAACAAAAGGAGGTAGTTCAAATTCCACCTACTTTGATGAAAGATGAACTATGTACTCCTATTGGAGTGATGACGAGGAAAACTCTAGTAGCTCTAAAAGTTTTAAAGAAAAGGAAGAACCTTAAACTCAACTTTTGAGGAGGTCTACATGTGTTTGCTGGCAACCGAAAAGGTTTAAATATTCATTATTGGATTCTAGTTTTATTTTGGATTTGATTGCTAACACCAATGAGCCTAGGACTATTAGAGAGGCTATGGGTTTGAATGATGTAGATTCCTAGATGAAAAACATCCAAGAAGAGACGATTGCATTAAATAAAAATAACATTTAAGATCAGGTACCTTTTCTTGGAGAATGGAAACTTGTTGTATGTAAATGGGTTTTCAAGAAGAAATGATGTCCAAATTAAAATGTTGAAAAACATAAAGCATGGTTGATCACAAAGGGATATTCTCAGGTGGAAGGAATTGATTATGGTGAAATATTCTCTCCTGAGCCAAGTAGACATCCATTCAGTTACTATTATCACTTGCAGTATATTATGACTTGGAGATTGAACAAATGGATGTGAAGAGAACATTCCTTCAAAATGATTTGGAGAAAGAAATATATATGCCACAACCAGGGCATTTCATGGTTAAAGGTAAATAAAATTTGGTATCTAAGTTCAAGAAATATTTGTATGGTCTGAAAAATTCTCCTACAATGTGATACCAAATGTTTAACTTCAAACCAAGAGAATTGGGTGAAAAGGTGTGGAATTGGGACAAGTGACATCGAGTTACTATGTGACACCTACAAGACTAGACGGGGTTCGATGGACTTAAAACACAACCACTCCACCCAAAATTATTGTTACAAAAAAAAAACACAAAAGTGTCCAATGCAACTAGAAACCACAATTGGACTTCATGGTACATGCACTGGGTGGTCCCGGTTAAGCTTATAATGACCCCCAAATATTCAAATCCACTCTAAACTAGTCAAAAAATCATCACCATAAAAGGAAACAACTAAATAAATCTTTGGTACTATATAAATCACATATACATTCATTTTAAAACACCAATGAGATTATTCCTATGATAATCATCACAATGCATTAAGAATTTGAGAACTTACAAGATCATACGTCGTAGCCAATTCCAACACCGGTCCACATAAAAATACAATAATTAATTTCTCTTATATTTTTATTACATCATTCTTGACTTGGAGTGTTTCAATATATAATAATCAATTTTTAAAAATCTTACATTAATATACATTTGGTTTACATCATGTAAGAAAGAGTGAAAATATAATATGTTGAGGTCAATTAAGGAGCTCCCCAATGCTAGTCTTGAACCGAGTCCATTCGTCCCCAACGGTGGTGTGCAACCCCATCAGACCATGTGGTACCCTTAGGTCCACCCCACTATGATCATGGAGATAGTTACAAGGCCCAAACAATCATATAATGCAAGCAAGGGATCGATAGGCTCACACATGCCATACATGGAGCATACATAGCATACACTATCATACAAGAGTACAATGGAACATCAATGAAGGGATGATAACAATCCATGAATATATCAAGGGTCTCTAATCAAAATACTCAAGGAATTATATTCTAGAGTGCCAAGGTGGGAGTGTCATTGTATATGCTCAAGAGGACACATCCATACAAAATCGAGCATTCTGTCATATGGGAAAGAATGACAATCATGCAAGTCCCAGTGCTACATGAGTGGGCATGTCTCTCGGGACAATTCTCAGCACTACATGTGTAGGTATTCCTTCTCACACCACCCATAGCCTCATGATAGTGCTCATGACATTCTTAAGGAATCCAATTATCTTATTAGCATTTTACCCCATTGTTTTATTATGTTATCACTTGGTTACAAAACTCCCCAAACACGATTTCCAAGCATACCACTTATGGCTCAGGGACGTGAGTGGAAGCCAAACCCTAGACTCACTCTAGGAACTAATCCTAAGCTCATGCCAAAATCAAATGCAAGAAATCACCCTTTCACCAATTTGTTTCAATTACAAAATGTCATTTTGCTCACAATGTCATACTCAATTGGTCATATAACCAAGAGAACAAATCCAATTTGATCTAGTACTAAAGATTTCATATATAATATCATCATGCCACAATATAATATCAAGTTTAAAACATCAAATTCCAACTTTTAATAAATTCCATTTTGGACTAAAAACTACTCCAAGAGGTCATCAACCATTGATGGACCTCCAAAAACACAAAAACTCAAAACAAAAATATCCAAAATCCAAATAAACACATTGATCCTTAACTACACAACATCACAAAAATATACTCATTTTTTCATTTCAACGATCCCATAAAATTGTGATAACATATCCCCTTATAAGCCCATGTTTTCTAAATTTAAAACTTACAACTCTCATAAGTAATCAAATGAACAAATGCAAATTGCAAACATACTTAAAATCATCCAACAAACCATTTAAAACAAGATAGAAACAATCAGATTGAGAAACACGGGAGAAATAAAGGTTCCCAGCTCAAAACTTCGAGAAAACTTCAAATTCAAAGTGAAATTCACACACACCAAGGAGGGTTTCAAGATTTGGATAGGTCATAGAGATCACTGAGATAATTATTTTAAACCTCTACCCACAAAATTCCACCCAAGAAATCTCCCAAACTCATCAAATCAAAATCAACATGTAGTTTTTTTTAGAGCAAGAAGAGAAAAATCACCAAGTGTTTACAAATTATAAATTCACTTGTTGACTAAGGAATTAAATAATAATAAAAATCAATATAAATCCAAATATAACTTAAATCCTACAAATGATCCTCATAATAAATCATGCAATTCTCATTAAAATAAATACATATAAGGCATAATACACAAATAAATATTAATTTACCACTATAGTATTTAAATGTCATTAATATAAACATTATAATAGCTACATTTTGCAAATGACTAACCATGCACAAAAAATCTTTACCGGTATCACACAATAATGCATTAGGGTACCTAAACATTACCAAAATGGTAAATGGAAGTGTAATCACATGCAATTGGGAAAATTGTCCAAATTAAGAATGTTGGCTAGGGTTGAGTGACATAAATGGCCAATGTGTTATCTCTTGTAGTAGTCATCCAGGATATGGGCATGCTCAGACCTATATAACCAGGTGGAGTCAATGCCCAATACCTGCATCAACCAAAACATAAAAACATTTTTGAATACATATATAATATAATATCACTAAAAGCATAAATAATCATTCCCCAATCGGGATCACATGTCAACATGGTTAGCAACATCATATATCATCAATTCAAAATCACATAATTAAGGCATCATCATTTAACCACATCATAATCAATATCAACAAAGTATCCTAATAAACATAATTCAAATATCATCATATTACATCATGTCACATCATCATAGAGTGTTGGCATTTCATTAAGGATATTGAGAAGGTTGTTGGAGATTATTGATATAACTAAAGAAGGATGATTACTGTCTTAATAATATTATTTTGTCATTGATGTCAAGAAATTGATTTTCTGATTCAGTATGATGTTGTCATATTTTGAGAAGTATGTTTTGATGAATATTAAGAGGTCGGTGAGTGACACAGAAAGAATGTGATAATAAAGGGGAGAAATAAGTTATTCAATGGGCAACTATTACCGAGTTAGACAATGATGAGATCATGTTGTTTTGATTGTTTTGATATCCTACATATGTTGTTGATTATATGTTTAATACTGTATTATGTCACCCAGCAAAGAACCTAGTCGGTAAACCCTAAGATTATCGATATCAGTTAAAGAAGGCAGAATGTTAACCGAGTGAAGTTCAATATTAACCGAGTAACAACCAAGTTTTAATAGATCACATTGGATGAATAAAAGCATTATTTAATGGAGGATTTTGATGAGCTGGAGTTGATCAGATGATTGGTATGTCGTGCAAGAAGGTTGTTAAGAATCGACGACATGGAAAATACAAGAGGAAGATCTACAACATAGATTGAACCGCAATAACCTAGCACAAGTTCCTAGGAAGGAATGCAAGTTCCAAGGTGAGGTAAAACATTTTCAGATCGAAGGATACATTGAACCTAGTCAAGTTTGATGATCTAATGGCTAAGATTGATCATGGGAAATGTAATCAAGGAGATTAAGTGGTTAGAAATTGTTTATAAATAAGGAATTGTTGATAAACAATGTATGTGGGAAAATATATGCACAGTGATGCTACAATAATGTTTACCGAGCACAGAAGCTTGAAGATCTGATTAAAGAACAGATTGAGAATCCCAACAAGCCCAACAAGGGACAAGATAAGTCTTATGCCAAGATTGTTTTGAGCAAATAGAATATGCTTTAGCATTTCAGATGTGAAGTTGCAGATATAATTTATTACTGTTATTTATTTTGTAAGTGACAGGAAATCTCTTAACCAAGTGGACTTAACAGTCTTATTTGTAAACCCTCTAGCAAGGTAACATTCTAAATGAGTGTTTGAAATCCTTTGACAAGGTCACTTCTAACAAAGTACAAGACTTTAACAAGTCTAAGGGAAATCCCTTAATCGGGTCACATCTAGCAATGTGTTTGTAATCTTTAATAGGATTAGCTTTTAACCGAGCATACTCTAGAAGGGTATATTTCTTAGTGGGTCCGAAATCCCACAATGGTTTTTCCCTACTTGGGTTTCCACGTTAAATCTGGTGTTATATGTTTTGTGATGTTATCTATTCATGAGTTTGAATGTTTTACAATTTTGGTTATATATTCTAAAGTATAAGCTACCGAGGTTGAATTTGTTGAATATATTGAAGATTAAGTTTGTATGATTCACCCCCCCCTCTCATCTTATTAACTATTGGCATTAGAGCTTTACAATTGGTATCAGAGATTTGGACTCCGGAAGACAAGTTTAAAGGTACTTGAGGCAAAGATCCGAAGATGTATAAAAGGGATGCACCAAAGCTGAACAAGTCAAGTTTCTCCACATGGCAGAAAAGGATGAAGTTGCATTTATCAGGAATTGGAGAATATGCAACATATTATTTGGAGAATGATTACATAGCACCTAGCACCAACCCGATGACAATGGAAGAGATAAAGGCAAAGAAAGAACATATTCAAGCTATGATTGAAATAACATCTGCATTAATCGACTCAGAGTTTAATGATCTAGAAGGCTATAATGATGCAAAGGTGATGTGGGCCAAGCTCATATCTGTGTATGGTGGTGATGAACATGTTCAAAGAGAAAAAGTACATAGTCTAAGAGGACAACTTGAATCCATGAGAATGAATGAAGGTGAGAACATAACCCAATGGTACAAGGCAAGAGTTGAAAATGAAACAGAAAAACAACTGAAATGTCTTAGATCTGATAGAGGAGGAGAGTTCACTTCTAATGAATTTAACTTATTCTGCAATGATCATGGTATAAAAAGGCAAGTATCTGCACCAAGAACTCCACAGCAAAATGGGATAGCTGAAAGAATAAACGGATCAATTGTAGACTGTGTCAGAACCCTGATGATAGAAAAGAGTGTACCTCAAACATTTTGGAGAGAAGCAATCAACATTGCAATTTACACCTTGAACTGAGTACAACTGAAGAAAGGAACTTTGAAGACACCATATGAAATCTGGTATGACAAGAAACCTAATGTGAGTTATTTTAAAATCTTTGGAAGTAGATGTTACATTCACAAAGATGACAGAAATGGAAAGTTTGATCAGAAAAGCAAGGAAGGAAAATTTCTTGGTTATTCTTCTAGAAGTAAAGCATTTAAATGTCTGATCAAATCATCTAACAAAACAATAGAAAGTGCAAATGTGAAAATTGATGAATTTGTAGAAAGAAATAATGAAGAATTTGTTTATGTTCAACCAAGAAATCCTACCGAGAAAGTTGCTGAAGAAAATGAAGATAATATTCAGTTACCGAGTGATGAAGAAGATCATACAGAGCCTACCGAGCCTATATTAGCCAAATATGTTAGAAGAAATCATGCATCAAGTCAGATTATAGGAGATAAGGATGATCCAATGATGACAAGGAACAAACTGAGATAGAACACATGTCTGATATCTGAATTTGAACTGAGAATAGTAAAAGAGGCATTTAACAATGAAGATTGGGTAAATGCTATGATAGAAGAGATTGATCAAATCAAGAAGAATGAAACATGGACATTGGTCCCAAGACCGATGGAAAAAAATGTAATCGGTACAAAGTGGATTTTCAAAAACAAGCTAAATGAAAAAGGTGAGGTCATTCGGAATAAAGCAAGACTAGTTTGCAAAGGTTATGCTCAAGAAGAAGGAATTGATTATGGTGAGACTTTTGCACCTATGGCTAGACTTGAGGGAGTGAGAACATTGTTGGCATATGCTGCTTTAAAAAATTTCAAGGTATATCAAATGGATGTTAAATCTGTATTTTTGAATAGTATACTAGAAAAAGAAGTTTATATTCAACAACCTGAAGGATTTGTTGAAGACAAGAATAAAGATCATGTATGTAAATTGAACAAAGCTTTATATGGTTTGAAACAAGCACCTAGAGCATGGTATGAAAGACTGCACTCTTATTTGATCAAGATTGGATTTATAAGGACAAGTGAAAACAACAATATGTACATGAAGAATGATGAGGACAATGGAATACTGATCTCAACCATATTTGTTGATGATATTATTTTTTGTGGAAATGATTCTCTATGCAAGAACTTTGGAAATGAAATGTGCAAAGAATTTGAGATGTCATTAATCGGTGAAATAAAGTATTTAATAGGTTTACAAATACTGCAAATGAAAGATGAGATTTTCATTACTCAATCCAAGTACATAAAGGAAATCTTGAAGAAATTTGGAATGGAGGATTCTAAACCAGTAAGTACTCATATGACTACTAACTGTAAACTATCAAAGAATGATGAATCTACGTCTGTTGATGAGACACTTTACCGGTCTATGATTGGAAAGCTGCAATATGTTGTTCACAGCAAGCCAGATATAGCACATGCAGTAGGAATAGTTGCAAGATTTTCTACAGATCCCAAAGAAACCCATATGACAGCAATCAAGAGAATTTTTAGATACCTGAGAGGCACTGAAGACTATGGCTTAGTATACGAAAAGAGGAATGATTTTGATTTAAAAGTTTATACTGATGCTGACTGGGCAGGAAACATTGATGACAGGAAAAGCATAAGCGGTGGAGCTTTCTTTTTGGGAGATAGACTAGTAAGTTGTCTTAGCAAGAAACAAGGATGCATTTCATAGTCAACAGCTGAAGCTAAATATGTCACTGCAGCATTGAATTGTACTAATATAGCATGGATCAAGCAACTGTTGGAAGGTATAAGTGAGAAAGTTACCGAGCCAGTAACTATATTCTATGATAATACTAGTGCCATTAACATTTCAAAGAATCTGGTAATGCACTCTAAGACAAAGCATATCTCTATAAAGTATCATTATCTTAGAGAAGAAGTTCAAGAGAAGAAAGTTGTGCTGGAATATATCAGTTCAAAGGAGCAAATAGCAGACTTCTTCACAAAGCCACTGCCAAGGGACACTTTTGAGTATCTCAGAAGCAAGTTAGGGGTCCTACCCCTATCTTCTACTCACTGACAGAGTTTGGTGAAAGCATCAATTTGATGACTCTATAGAATATTATTTGTGGATTGAAGTTGATTTGTGCACTTTACAAGGTTTTCTAAAGGTGTGCAAGAAATAGTGAATAGAGACAAGTTGCTTTGACCAAGACTGAGATGATACATGTGTAACACAACAAGGAAATTACTTCACAAAGGAAGAAATCATGAATTAGTTTTTTTTCTTTCTTTTTGGCATTGTTGTCAAAGGGGGAGAAGACTAAATGGAGAAAACTAAATGGAGAAGACTAAATGGAGAAAACTAAATGGAGAAGACTAAATGGATAAAATAACAGAAGACTAATGATAGGGGGAGAAGACTTCAGGAGAAGGTTTAAATAGCTCAAGGATAACAGGAGAAGTCTAACAACAATCTAAATCTGAATCAGTTGGAACAAATCAAGTTGGTATTGCCATTTAAAGTTGGTTTTACCATCAATGCCAAAGGGGGAGATTGTTGGCATTTCAATAAGGATATTGAGAAGGTTGTTGGAGTTTATTGATATAACTAAAGAAGGATGATTACTATCTTAATAATATTATTTTGTCATTGATGTCAAGAAATTGATTTTCTGATTCAGTATGATGTTTCCATATCTTGAGAAATATGTTTTGATGAGTATTAAGAGGCCGGTAAGTGACACAAAAGGAATGTGATAATAAAGGGGAGAAATAAGTTATTCAATGGGCAACTATTACCGAGTTAGACAATGATGAGATCATGTTGTTTTGATTGTTTTGATATCCTACATATGTTGTTGATTATAAGTTTAATACTGTATTATGTCACAGAGCAAAGAACCTAGTTGGTAAACCCTAAGGTTATCGATATCGGTTAAAGAAGGCAGAATGTTAACCAAGTGAAGTTTAGTATTAACCGACTAACAACCAATTTTTAATAGATCACATTGGATGAATAAAAGCATTATTTAATGGAGGATGCTAATGAGCTGGAGTTGATCAGATGATTGGTATGTCGTGCAAGAAGTTTGTTAAGAATCGATGACATGGAAAATACAAGAGGAAGACCTACAACACAGATTGAACCACAATAACCTAGCACAAGTTCCTAGGAAGGAATGCAAGTTCCAAGTCAAGGTAAAACATTTCCAGATCGAAGGATACATTGAACCTAGTCAAGTTTGATGATCTGATGGCTAAGATTGATCATGGGAAATGTGATCAAGGAGATTAAGCGGTTAGAAATTATTTATAAATAAGGAATTGTTGATAAACAATGTACGCATAGTGATGCTATATTAATGTTTACTGAGCATAGAAGCTTGAAGATCTAATTAAAGAACAGATTGAGAAGCCCAACAAGCCCAACAATGGACAAGATAAGTCTTATGCCAAGATTATTTTGAGCAAATAGAATCTACTTTAGCATTTCAGATGTGAAGTTGCAGATATAATTTATTGCTGTTATTTATTTTGTAAGTGATAGGAAATCTCTTAACCGAGTGGACTTAACAGTCTTATTTGTAAACCCTCTAGCAAGGTAACATTCTAAATGAGTGTTTGAAATCCTTTGACAAGGTCACTTCTAACAAAGTGGAAGACTCTAACAAGTCTGAGGGAAATCCCTTAACCGGGTCACATCTAGCAATGTTTTTGTAATCTTTAACATGATTAGCTTTTAACTGAGCATACTCTAGAAGGGTATATTTCTTAGTGCGTTTGAAATCTCATAGTGGTTTTTCCCTATTTGGGTTTCCACGTTAAATCTGGTGTTCTATGTGTTGTGATGCTATCAGTTTATGAGTTTGAATGTTTTACAGTTTTGGTTATATATTCCAAAGTATAAGCTACCGAGGTTGAATCTATTGAATATATTGAAGATTAAGTTTGTATGATTCACCCCCCCCCCCCCCTCTCATCTTATTAACTATTGGCATCAAAGCTTTACATAGAGTCATCATGCATATATGATCATCACTAAATCTACAAGTATAACGTACTATTCATGTCAAAAATTATATCAATATGATCGAAAGACTATAAACATAAGTAATATGCACCATGTTGGAATCAATGAACACTGAGAGGGTGGGGTGAATCAATGTTCCAGTATTTATGAATTTATTAATCTGATTCTTTATCAATCAGATGCACAATTAAGAAACTGAAATGCAAAAAACACAAAGCAAACCAACACATAACCATAACACCACTATTTTTATGTGGAAACCTAGAAAGGGAAAACCAAAGTGGGATTGAGTACCCACAGTATTATTATACTATGGACAATGGTAAAACAATATTACATGAGTTGGGCACATGCATTCAGGCACATTTCCTAGAGCTCACTTCTCAATTACAAAAGCGCTACAACCCGAAAGAAGGCTCACTGCCTTACAGGCTAATAGAATATGATTACAATGAATAATGAATTGAATAAAATCATCTAACTATTCCAAATAATAGTTTCAGTTAGGCACAAAGTGATCCGTTGATGTTGTTCTGATAAACTGCTCTGCTACCGATTACTAGATCAACAAAACTAAAGGTGTGTACATGAAACTGCGCTCAATGGCTCCCAAAATCATGTCACACATCATATCCATACACAAATGCATTAACCAAGTCAATCTAATATATCCACACTAACAAAATTGATCTCTCACAAGTCGACTTCTCAAAATATCAAAATATGAAACGTGTAGCTTCAAGTTGGCTCAAATCTTCTCAAAACAATATTTTGGATCCAAAAAATATGATAACACACTTCCCACAAGTCAGTCCAATTACCTTGAACTTACCAACAGCCACCAGAATCACCTCAAGCAATCTGGTCCACACGATACACCTTCAATAATGGAGATAACCCTATTTTACTGCTCTACCAGATACCGAACCTTTGAACATGCTAAAGAATCAACATCAGAGCGTGGTATTGCATGATAATTTTCTTCTCATACTCAATAAACTTAACTCAAATGATTGGAATGAAAAACACATCACCGAATAAGAGAAATTGTCACCAACATTGTACACTGAGTATCACCGACAAACTTACTCAAAACATCCTCAGGACATTTGGATAACCAAGACTCCATACCAGATAAGATCAATAGGCTGATTTTCCATCAATGACAACTCCTAATAAATATCATGCACCATACATCACCAATCTTCACCAGAGCATCACCGGAATAGTGTCTTATGCAAACAATCTCCCCCTTTGGCATTGATGGCAACATTGTGAAAAATGCTCCAAAAACTGCAAACAATCCGACAATCTGAATTTTGTATGCTCAATTGACTCCCCCTAAGAATAAGCATCTTTTTTGACTTCTCTCTCCAACACTCTCCCCCTTTGACATCAATGGAAAAGGGTAGGAATCCACCAAAACTTATGTACAAAAGAATTCAATAATTTACATGAATTTAAAAATGTCTGCATAAGTGACCTTCAAGGATTTCAAGTAGTCCTTCCATTCTCTCAAGAAACAATCTAAAAAATTAATCAGAGCAATAAACATGTATGCATGTAATTCAACACCTTTGAAATCAGATGGCACCGATTTACCTAAAGCACTAACGACATCCTACTGAGCTCCAAGTAAGGTGTCCATCCAGGGAGTAATCAGACTTATCAGTTCTCCCACTCTGCTTAATACTTGCTCTTTTTCCTTATTCAAGCCCTTTACTTTGTTAGTAAAATCCATTATTTGGGCTTCAAGGGAACTTGGAAAAACAGAATGAAGGGAAATTGAATGACCAATACTAGCAAGCTTCCCTTCAAAATCTCTTATTTGCTTATCAATATCTGCAATAAATTTGGGCAAAAATAGACATGATTTAATTATTTTACTACCTTCAGCTAATGCATCTTCTACTCTCTTCACTGTGGACTTCAAAACTTCCCTATCAGCTTTAATTGTCTTCAAATAGGTTTGAATCCTCATCTCATTGAATTTATTCAAAACCTTTATATATGTTGCTTTCTCTAATGATACAAAATCAGATTCTACTTTATTCAACATATGCTTAAGTTTACTAGATGGTGAGTCATTTGAAATTTTCTTAAGGTTAGGCAAAAATTTCTCCAAACTGCAGTGGCCAAAGATATCACCTCTTTTTCTTCTGAAGCGGACTTGAGTAATTCCTCACTAGCCTTTATATGTGCAAGGGTGGACAATTTGAGTGCTTGAAGAGGGTACATGGTTCTTAAGTCTATTGGACCATGAGGAAGATCATCCTCAACTGCAATCTGCTTTCCTTTATTAGGAACAATAGCTTTTGTCATGGTTGTCGGAGGCTTAACAATTTTCTCTTCACCCTTCTCCTTCACTGGTTCTATATTTACATCCTCTTCACCTTTCTCACCACCACTATCACCCTTTCATGCTTCACCTAACTCCTCTGCTATCATGTCTACAATTATTTCTATCTCAAGAGGATCTTGAGTAGCATCACCAGAGTTATCCATTGCTTGATTATCAGAGGCATCAACTGGAGCTTCCTGTTCAACTGGACCAATTTGTATAGATGGTTGTTCCTGTGGAACTTCTGTCTAAACATGAATTGTCGGAGGAGAAGTGTCTTTAATTGAATTTCCTTCTGGTTGGGTATCATTCTTCTCTAGAATAACTTGATAGTCATTTTATTTCAAAAATTTCTTCAAAATACCTTCAGTATCTTTCACTACTTCGTCTACCCTTCCGATCATTATTTTATAAACTCTATGCTTTCTCCAGAAGATTTCCTTTCCAAGTCCCAAAATCTCAAGTATTTCTTCTCTAGTTATTTCCAGACACAGCTTTACTAATGTAAATTCTTTCAACCTTTCATCCTCTATACTGGTTGTGTGTTGCCAAGAGTCCAAGATATCATACAAGCTCTTGGGGATCACAGATGATAATTCTATCAAGACCTTACTAAATTTATCCATATATTCTACAGTTTCCTCTTCAACAACTTGCTAATCTTTATCCTCAAAATTCTCATAATATACAAAAACATTTTTCAAATTACTATCTTTCAAAATCTCATCAATTAACTATTGCAAAGTCAATGGGGGCACAATTTCATATGGACCTTCTATCTTACCGGACTTGAGGGCTTCATCTATCTCTGATTTCTTCTTCTTGCCTACCCTTGCCTTTCTAGATGGCTTTGCTTGAGACTTAGCTGTCTTGGCAGGAGGAGCATCAGCAGATGTAGGCTTCCAGACTACCCTTGCATAGGTGGTAGTCTTCTTTACTTTCCTCACCTCTTCATCTGACTCTGTTTCCTTTTATACTATAGTATATTGTCTTGTGGACTTCTCCTTCTTCCTTTTCTCTTCTCTACTGATAGATGTTGTTGGTTTAGGCTTGGGAGGAGGTACCGACTTCTGCACATGAGAGGCAGGTGTAGATTTGCTTGGCTTGGCCTTAGGATTCTTAGGAGGAGCCGGTTTAGCTTGTGGCTTCACCACATCATCATCCTTTAGAATGTTTTTCTCCCTTGCCTTCTGCACTACTTCCCAAGTAATACCCATATGTTCAGCAAGTTCCTCAACCTCTTTTCTCACCTTCTTCTTTCTTTTAGCCTTAGTGAACTTCTTATGCAGGTCCAGATCATTTTCCTGAAAAGTTCCAAAGCTCTACTCCTTTTGATCTACCATTTGACTCAATAAGTGTTGTGCATATGCCTCGAGCATGATAGCATCGACCTCATACCCCATGGGCATGATCTAGACTATTCTTGTCTTGATTGCCTCCATATGGCATTGATCCTTATCAACCATAAAACAAATGTTATTCTCATATTTCTCTACTATTTCTTTGGGGATTCTTTCTCGGGATTTCATAGAGGCTTGGAAGTTCTTGAAATATCCCCATAAGGTAGATATTCTCATTGTGTTGTCACTGATACCCAACAACCCTTCCTTAATTTGCATCGCCACCAGTTTGTCATAAGCCCATTGGACTTTTCCAATACCGGGGATATCATTCAATAAATAGAGAGCTAAGTATATAATTAAAGATCCAAACTTGAAGGTATGTTTCATATCTTGTTTAATTTTCTTCAAGTTTCTCAATAATTCAGTTAGAAGTACATAACACAGATCACGTCTTTTATTCTCCTTAAGCATCTAATATGCAGTAAATATTGTAGTACCAAAGACCGAGTTTTTCTTGCTGCGTTCATATACCTTGTATCCCACCACCATTGAGGTGAATCTCACATCATTCTCAACTATATCACTAATTGTCATTGACCAATTGTCATATTGGGAATTGGTAACGATTGCCACAGTGGTATTCTGCACCTTCCTCAAGCTCAAAATCTCACCCGTTGCACTCAAGCATGTGACTGCATCAATGGCCTTCTTTGTGATCTTATGTGGTTTGTCCAACTAGATAAACTCAACATGAACCCTGCTGAGAATGTATTGGACCCATTTCGCTTCATTAAATACTGGAAAATGGAAGAACTACATGAAACCCTTGTCGCCAAGAATCTTGTATTCCGGCTTCAAGTTTCCAAGACTGTCTACCATATGATTGTTGTAGAGTGTAAACATGTTTGCATTTCCAAGTTCTTCAATGTCATAGTAAATGTATGCTCTAATATCTTCATTGTCTTTTGAAAAGGGACCTTTCCCTCTCATAAATCTCAACTATCAAGGCAGTAGAAATACCAGATGCAGATGCCATGATGATTTTAGGGTTTTAAAAATATAGCTTGTGAATGGATAAATATCTCTTAATTCACAATTGGGCGTAGGAGATCATTGAATGATAGCTTCAAGGTCAAATCTCTTTTAGTCTTCTTCTCTGCACTTTTCTCTCGTTCGCATTGTGAAAAATAAACTCTTGAAATGCCATTTTTAACCTTTGAAAACCTAATTTCCAATTGTAATAAATGCTCAACCTTAAATCTTTCGATTACCTTACTTTTCATTATTTCATTCACTGGATTACCAATCTGTCACAAATCTTCTGGATATCATCTCTATGCTTGATCAAAAATCTTATGCAACCTTCCAGAATCGGTTACAGATCTCCGCAAGGGGGTTTTAAAGATCTGCATGAAAAACTCCCCCTAAGGCCAAAAAGCCCTAGTTACCGGATGAGGTTTCATCACCGAATTTAGGTGTGGAGCCATTCTACACATTTTGATCTTCTTTCTTTACCCACATGTTCTTATGTTGATCTCTAATTTCATCTACCTTTTCTTTTCCTTTCTCATCAGATTTGTTCTTGTTCACCAGTGCATTCTTGCTTCTACAATGTCTTGTAATATGTCCATGTTTGTTGCATGCATGGAAAACAACATTTCTCTACATATGCCTAAATTTCATCTAATTTGGTCTCAGCCTGCATTGGTTAGATATATGTCCAAACATCCCACATGCAAAACATCTTTTGTTTTGAAAATTGTTCATCATTCTGCACATATTTGACTTATGTCAAAAATTGTTGCATTTGAAACATTGACCGGTAAATGTAGGACCATTATTCATCCTACTTCTGCATTGA
The DNA here is from genome assembly GCF_030272615.1 of Cryptomeria japonica. NCBI lineage: Eukaryota > Viridiplantae > Streptophyta > Pinopsida > Cupressales > Cupressaceae > Cryptomeria > Cryptomeria japonica. The sequence continues at coordinate 158,917,475 of NC_081413.1, forward strand.
TTTGCCACATGACCAAATATATTTCAAGTAAAACATCTAAGATTGAATTTATAGGCATTAGGCTGTCTTACCAGAGGTTTCTTGCTCTGTTAATGATTAGATTTTGCAATGCTCTATCCAAAACTCAATGATTCTCCTTTCTCATATCCAAGTCCTCACGTGTCTTTTCCATGTCTCTAACTTTCTAGCATCTCATCCAACTGAGATGAGCTAGCTTTGAACTTATCTTTGTATTCATTAGCAGTACTCAACTCATCTCTTAGAATTATGATTTGTCTTTCAAGTTCTTGCCCATCATTCTTTGTTTGCATCAAGTCAAGCTTCAACTAGTCATTCTCATAGGTTAGTCTACTACATTTATTTGATCTTTCCTTCAAGGATTGAGTCAATCTCTCTTCATTCTTCTTCCAGTCTTCAATCTCCTTAGCCAACATCATCACAGTAGATTGCATCTCATTCTTCAAAAATGCATTCTCCCTAGCCAATTTCTCACATTCATCATTCTTGTCTTAATTTTCAATGCTTTGCTCTTCTTTCTCCTTCATCTCGTCCATCAGATCCTTTCTCTTTTCCCAAGAAGTATTCAATTGATCTTTCAAGGTTTCAATGAAGTCTTTAGCTACATTCAGATTTCTTTTCAAGCTACTCTTTTCCTTTATTATTGCAACAAGATCTTCAAGTGCCACAGTAAGTTGTCTCTGCAAATCGGAGTCCATTGATTCAATCTTCTAGATCTTCCTCAAGTTGTTAGGCTCCTTTTGAGGCACAAAGCTCTGATACCAATTGTTGGAATCAATGAACACTAAGAGGGGGGTGAATCAATGTTCGGGTATTTCTGAATTTGTTAATATGATTCTTTATCAACTAGATGCACAAATAAGAAACTAAAATGTAGAAACTCAAAGAAAACCAACACATAACCATAACACCAATTTTTTTACGTGGAAACCCAAAAAGGGAAAAACCACAGTGAGATTGAGTACCCATAATATTATTATACTATGGCTAGTAGTAAAACAATATTACATGAGTTGGAATGCACATGCATTCGGGCACACTACCTAGAGCTCACTGCTCAATTACAAAAGGGCTATAACCCGGAGGAAGGCTCACTACCTTACAGGGTAATATAAAATGATTACAATGAATAATGAACTGAATAAAAGCATCTAACTATGCCAAATAACAGTTCCGGTTAGGCACAAAGTGATATGTTGTTGTTGTTCTGATAAACTGCTTTATTCTACTCTGCTACTGATTACCAAATCAACAAAACTAAAGGTGTGCACATGAAACTGTGCTCAATCTCTCCCAAAATCATGTCACACATCATATCCATACACAAATGCATTAACCAAGTTGATCTAATATATCTGAACTAACAAAATTGATCTCACAAGCCGGATTCTCAAAATATCAAAATATGAAACGTGTAGCTTCAAGTCAGCTCAAATATTCTCAAAACAATATTTCAGATCCAAAACATATGATCACATGCTTCCCATAAGTCGTTCCAATTACCTCAAACTTACCAACAACCATCAAAATCACCTGAAACAATCTGTTCCACATGATACACCTTCAATAATGGAGATAACCCTGTTTTACTACTCTAGCGGATACCAGACCTTCTAACATGCTAAAGAATCAGCACTGGAGGGTGATATTGCATGATAATTTTCTTCTCATACTCAATCAACTTAACTCTGATGACTGGAACCAAAAACACATCACCAGATAAGAAAAATTCTCACCAACACTCTACATCGAGTATCACTGACAGACTTACTCAAAAAATCCTCATGACAGCCAAATAACCAAAAACCCATACCGAATAAGATCAATAGGTTGAGTTTTCATCAATGACAACTCCTAAGAAATATCATGCACCATACATCACCAATCTTCGCCAGAGCATCACCTAAATATTGTCTTATGCCAACACACCACATAGGTGCTAATAAAAAACAATAATATACATATAGTTAGAATATAGCATGAACAAAGTCCATCTCATATCAAAATAATGAAATAATAAATGTAGACCTTAGAAGCATTACATCTCCCCCCTAGAACTAGGCTTACTCTTGGAATCCTACAAAGATAGGGGTATAACCCTCTCAACCACGTAGAATCCTCCCATGTAGCTAATGTATCATAATTTGGGTTCCACTAGACCCTTGCTTGCTCTATGTCTCAACCCTTGAAGGTTAATCTCTAATGCTAAAGGTTGCACATGGGTTCCAAAAAATTTTTTCTCATCCTTGACCTGTAAATCACACCAATCAAGAACATGTCATGTCATGAATATACTATCTAAACACCGAAACATGGAAGACATCATGGATCCAAGATAGTCTAGGGGGCAAGGCAAGGTGGTAGGCAACATGACCAATCCTCTCAAGAATCTCAAAAGGTCTAACAAAACATGGCACCAACTTAGAATCTTCCCCATAATAAATGGGGTTCTTCTAAGGACACACTAATTAGAACACATGATCGCCTACCAAAAATTGATGATCTACTCTATGGGCATCAACAAAATTCTTCATGAGTTATGGTCAAATGCTTTCTAATGCGAACTACCCAGTGGTCCATATCTTGAAGCATCTTATGAGTGAAAAGAATACAGCCCTCTAAACGATACCAACTCGATGAAGTGCAACATGGATAGCCATACAAAACCTATAAAGGTGACATACCAATAAAACTATGACACCCTTTATTATAGGAAAACTCAACCAGGTGCAAATAGTCCTCCCAACAAGACTATTGATCCATGAAATACATATGAAGCATATTCTCTAGAGCTTTATTTACTCTCTTAGTCTATCAATTGGTTGCAAGGTAATATGCAGAACTAAAGTTAAGTTAGGCATCCAAAGCATATTGTAGAGAAGTTCAAAAAATAAAAAATGAATAATGGGTCTCGATTTGATATGATCTTGTAAGGTATTACATGTAGTCGTACAATGTCCACCATAAACATGTGCTACCAAACTATCAGTATAAGTAGATCTAATGGGTGAGAAGTGTGTCATCTTGGACAATCTATCCACTATAACCATAATAGTATCATGGCGATGCAAAGACATAGATAGCCCCGCTATTAAATCCACAAATATTGAGTCCCATTTCCACTTAGGAATGAGATGTGACTACAAGAGTCCTACAAGATGATGATGTTTTTCCTTCACTCTCTGATGCTCTAGGCATCTAGACAGAAATTTTATAATATCACACCTTATCCTTGCCCAATTGTACAATTATCTAATGTCTACATGCATCTTATTGACATTGGGATGTGTTGAATAAGGAGCATGATGTGTCTCAGACAAAATCAAGGTGTGAATACCATCGGCAAGTGGGACATAGATATGACCAAGGTGTTGTAATAGCCCATTTCACTCCAAGAAATAACTTGAAAATTGACCCTCAAGGGCTCTCCCTAAATCAATCTTATTCTCACATTATGATAATGTGTATCACTAGGAAGTGCCTCAAGGATACGACCTTGCAAATCAACACAAAGAGTTATCATTGAAATCTCATGCCTCCTTTGACTTAGGGAATTTGCACAAATATTATCCTTACCCTGGATGTAGTGGACATCAAAACCATACTCACAAAGGAACTCCATCCAGAAATACTACCTAGAATTAAGGTTCAATTAAGTAAAGATATACTACAAACTATGATGATCATTGTGTAACTCAAACCAATGACCTAAAAGAAAGTGCCTCTAGACAATGCACAAGTGCATGCACAACTACTTATAACTCCAATTCATTGAGACTAGTTCAACTCATAATCCTTGAGCTTATGGGACTCTTATTAAATAACTCATCCATCCTACATGAGAACTATCCACAAGACCTCCAATGATGCATTAGTGTGTAATGTCCCCTACTAGGGTATGCCAATCAATCATACATTATTATACTTATTATACCATAAATTAGATTATTAAAACTAAAGAACAACTAGTATTCATAATACAATTAATATTTATTATATTCAAGCCACAGTCCCTACTTTCCTAATCATCAACCCTAATAGAGGATGAGGAATTACTTGTTAGGGCACTAAGAAAACTATTCTCCACAAATCGGCCCAAGGGTTTCAGGAATCCTCGTCCATACCACCTCTTGGAGCTCACCTATTTTGGGAGGTATTACAGTCACCTTTCCCTAACAAAATCAACACATCCTCATGAGGGGCAATAGAGAGTGATTAAGGATTAGGCTATGAGCATATTATTTTATCATGTATTATAAATATATATGTAAACAAATGAAATTAAGCATAATTATTATATATCTTGATTAACAAATATAAATCTTATTATTTTTTTTATATGTGTATATAAGAATAAATGTAACAGTTTATACTATAGGCCACATATCTATCTTTTATTCCTAATAGAATTAGATGTAATATTACTGTAAATAAACATTCAGTTTATACGTGAGATACAACATACCAATTCCGTGTTACACAATGATTTCCACTATAATACTATCTATCAATAAATTAATATATATTCTCCTTCGATGATGATCTTCCCTTATATTTTACACCACCCTATTTAGATGTATATCTACATTTTCTAGTTAATATCTTTATCTTTTTGTTTGAATATTTTTCTCAATCCAAATCCCCCTTGATTTTCCTCCTTGATGTTGTCCTTTGTAGTTTTGTGTTTCCTTGAGAAGCGATGACTCTTGGAGGTTGTCATTCACATGAGAGGGTCACATCTTCCTTAGAGACATCTCTTCATAACTCAAATTAATGGATTGTTGTTTAGTGCCTTAATGATGTTGTTTAAGAGAATTGTTGTCCTCTCTTAATTGCTTATCTCCAAAGATTGGTTCCTTGTTTATCCACGTGTATTGTGTGCAGAGGTGTAATCATCACTTCTCATCCTTGATTGTTGTGGTTGGTAGAATATGCACTCTAAGATAAGGTTCTCCTGTGAAGTGATACCAATATTCCTCATACACTTTACTAGCTCTTTACATCTTTTTCAATCTATTTATACACTTGTGAATGATTTCCAATTGTATTTTCCTAAGCCTGGAGTTCTAGACATCTCTTATCTATTTGTTACAATTGTTATTTATTCAGGAATCATTGTAGATACCAAGAATGCTTAGTTTTTGAAGTAATAAGATTGTTGCCTTCATTCTACTTTATGGAGGTAGGTAGTGGGTACTAGCTGCGTCACAGCCTCACATACCCCCTATCCTCACGGTTCCCTATATCAACTTCCTCGCACACACTCTAGCAATTCCGTATCATACATCCTTAGAGAGGAATTTCACATTTCAACACAAGACCAGCATCCGAAAACAATAAAGATAAACCAGTTTAGCCACCAAAGTACAGATGAATAAAGATAATAAACCATCAATTCCAACAGTAAGGTAAGAAAATAATCCGGAATTGCAACACCAAATCAAAGTGCAAAAGATCACGAGATTGTGGCCAAACCTTCAAAGTCAAGGTAAAATAAATTGCTGATCCCCAAAGAAATATAAAGAATATCACAACTGCACATAACAGCACTGTGTGACTAGCATCTAGCCACCAACGAGGAAGGAAGGAACAACTGACTAGCTATTGCAGTAGCTCATCATGTGGTGCGACATAGTCACACTATCCACATGGCATGGCGGTGTGCACCTCGACATCACCCCGCATCACGTCGTCACGTGGCATGGCAATACCCCAAGTGGAGAAAACACACAATGGACGTATCCCGCATGGTAGTGCACCTCGCGGAAAAAGCACGCGCAAGCCACATCCCGCATAGCAACGTATCTAGAAGGATACTCACCGTAAGTCAGAGGTATACATGACTATGGTCCACCCACATGCCCACCAACACATACTAACTGGTAGCACATGCGAATAAACCTACCTTTCATGAAGACAAGGCAAAGGATCCTCCAAATCACACCATCACTATCCACAAGAATCACCATCCAAAATGCTCAAATAAAGGAGAGGAACAGGCTGACACACATGAACCTATAAATAGATTCATCAAAGGGAAAGTATTGAGTACACCTTGATACAGTTTAGTAGTACAACTATATCATTCCTCGAAGTAGAGAAGCTAAAGTCGCTTCGCGCCGACATTACTCGTACGCCAATCCATACTATTCAAGGAACGGTCGCTTCGAATACTACCCCTTAACATACTGAGTTACCCACAACCCAAGGTTTGGTACTCAGCAGGGAAACAAATAAGCAACATCACATAAATAGTATGGTTTCCCATACTCATAAGCAACATATCCTCCATGGTTGATTACTTCACCAATCCATGGGCACAAATAATAAGCACTGGTTTCTCACAATACACACAAATACACCAATACTGGTTTAGTCACATTTACGGGGAGTACTTTTCAGTACGCTAACATCTATACAAGGAAGATTCAATTATGCTTCCTATATAAATAACTGAATCAAGTTTACTCTAGATACAAGTACTGAAATTATTAACAATTCACAATTACATAAGGAAATAACATCATTCCTATATCTTTCTCGAATCTCACTAAGCATTCATAATTAAATTACTAGCTAAGCAAATTCATTTCTAAAGCTTAAGGCTTTCATCTATCACTATGAAGCCAAAAAGCAACATACAATCTCACATGTTTTATAAACATTCTATTTAATTCAATGCATTCTTTAATACCATTTCTAAAATTCTTATGATTAGGCAAAGAGAAGGAAAAGAGAGTTTGATAATCAAACTGTTTTCTACAAAACGCAAGATCAAACAAGATCACTCTGCATTATACATTTTCTGACTATAAGCCTATCATTTCAATTACACGGGTTTCATTTCGCTACCGTTTAGAAGGATCACAATTAGCCTACAAAACACTTCCAATAATTATGGTTGCAACAGGAGGTTCTAGTTTTCCAAACAAAACAGAGATCAAGAGAAGCAACCTTTTCGATAATGTAAGACCTCAATAGAACACTCACTTATAATAATACAATATAGACACATGTCATACTTTGCAACCTATTAGAGAAGATCACATTACGATCAAAGATAAGCAAGGAGCTATTACCCAAATAAAACATATTAATGTACGCACATCAAACAAGCTTTTCCATTCACACTTTCTAAACACATTAAGGTAATTACACATACCCAAAAGCGAGTTCCATGGAGCATTGCTAAAATAAATCTTCAATCAAATTGGTTTAATGAACCACATAAGACAATCTTTCGGAAAACACATTAATATTCTCTCGAAGCTACAATAACATGCTCTTTTTAACACTTCTACAAACCAAGCAGTTTCACATAATTCCACTATTCGCATAGCAAAGCACCTTACTAAGGTAGAATTTAATCATGCTACTCCTACAAAACACACATGGAGAATTCTTTAAACGTAAACATACAGTTTTCTCCCAATCACCAAAATAATTTTTTAAACCCATAGCCCTTTAATAATCTAAAAACATAAGCATCATAAAGTTCACACAAGGGTTCAAGAAGTCACACCCTTTTTCTCTCTTGCAAACAAGAAACTCAAATCAAAGATAATTACACATATCATAATCATTTTAATTTCCAGAAGAAGAGAGGAGTGGAATGGTGATGATCATTTAATTTTCTACAAAATAAGCATTCAATAATTGCCATACAAGCCTTCAAGTGGACAACACTAAGCTAGATCATAATCTTTAAACAAACGCAATTCGCACTTTCAGATTCCAGACAAGCACGGACCAACCAAATGGATTAGTCTAAAGAGTACAACACTCAAAAAAGGAAGGTACATACGACTCTCTTTCAGAACAAGAGTAATCGTAGACCAAGACATCAATAAGCACACAAGGCACAAATAAGCACTCAAACACCAACATCAAGAAGGCGAAAACCAGGTGTGAACACACACGCTACACACCAGCTAAGTCTGCTCAATCACTCACATGCAAAAAGAGGACAAGCATACACATAAGGTCGATACACCTCATACAAATAGAGGGCACACGCGACACCAGAGATCCCAATGTTTGCAACATGGGCCCTGATACCAAATGTAATGCCCCGCCAGGAAACCCCGAAGGGATTTAGCCAAAACACAAGAATAGAGTGCAAATTTTTTTTTTTTTAAAAGTTACAACACATAAGATGCAACAAGATATCAAAGATTCAGATTACATAGCGGAAGACATCAACTAACACCTAAAGAGTTTCCCAACGAGATTACTTAAATTTCACAATTCACTTAACTCACACAATTAATCCAATAAGCTAATTATCTTAATAACGAGATGATTCATAATCAGGATAATTCTTTCAAAGATGGAAATATAAATCACAACAAAGATTCATCATTAAGATCCATTCATAATCTTCATTTAAAATTACAAACCATACATCTAACATTCTAATACACTAGGATTTCATCATAACATAAGAGATCTTTCCAAGCATATTTAAATTCCTTAACAACAACTGAGTGTAATTCATTACTCTAAGTTACATTCTTCCATATTCCATTTTATTGCATTTTAAAAGATGATTACATACATGCATCTACGATAAATCTCATCTAAACACCTATGCATTTGATCAACATGGCATTCAAGAAAGAACTGAATATAAGCATTTATAGTTAATTCCATTTATTCACTTAACCATTCTAATACACTAGTTAATCATACATGATAAAGCTGAATAAAGGAAACATAAGAGAATACATCACATAACACCATAATGATCTCGGAGTTCACCCCTAAAGGGCTACATCTCCGGGTCTGCTCAACTGCAAGACCCCTCTGGTAATTAATAAAGGTTAAGAATACAAGAGGTTACACCAATATAATCCAGCCATCAAGGCGAAACATAAACAATATACAAGCGACCACATCGGTCAATAAATACATAAACGATCCCTGAAAAGAACAGGATCCAGCTGAACATAATCAAGCTAATACAAGAGGTCCATGAGAGCATCCATAAAACTGAGCCATCACCACCCAAGGTCTAACATGAAATCGACACTCACAAGGGCAGAGACAAAAGGACGACTCACAAAGGTACTCAAAATAGGACAAAATGACAACACACTAGCGAACGTAGGGACAAGTGTCACCACACGACCTGGTATGGTTACCATGGCAAGTCTTCTTAGGTCCCGGCCCCACACACTGGGTTACCTTGGCAACCTAATCCGAGCTTCCGGCCCATCCAAGCCTCATGTGGACCCACACATCCTCTCGTGAAGACAAGGATAGTAGTTTGCCATTTCAGGCCTTCTCACAGCATGTCGAGCCTATGATAGCACTCATCCCATGTGTGAGGCACATTATCTTATTTAGAGATTACATTCTAATCTACTTAAAGGTTATCACTTATTAGACTCACTTTCGACGGGTTACCCAGCAGCCACTTTGGGCGCGGCCCCCAAATCGAAAGCCACTTTCCCATACGACACTAGACTAACTCAGACGAACTCAAAACCAGGGAATACACATGGTCAGACGAACGGAGTTCAAGAAGAGAGAAACAATCATCTGGTCAAACACGACTCAAGGGTAATCACTTACTGACGGTACTCTAACTAGAGACCCGACCAACAACGGTCAACCACAATCATCATTCGACTCACACACAAGGAGGATATGATCAAAACGACACTACCACAATACAACAGTCAACTCCGAATCGAGGACTAAAACAGGCACCCCAAGTCAATCCATACGACAGGGTCCTACTAAACAAAGCAAAACATGCCATCTCATAATTAAAGGCGAATACAGAAATTAAACTCGCAAGGCAGTAAACAGGAAAGACAATATTTCCTCAAATTGATTTAATCATTACAAGTCGATCAAGATTTCTACATGATCTAAAAACAGGTTACAGTTATCTACCTCATCAAGGGATAAGTTGTTCTTGGTTTTCTAACTCTTGACGATTCAAGCATCGAACAGACATATAAAGCCATAAAGAGTTCTTAAACCAATTTATATTAATAAAATTCAGACAACCATGAATCAAATAAATAAGATATTTAATCTCCAACAAAACATCATTAAGTAGAATTTACATCGTATTCCAACGATTTTCCAATAACATATTATTCTCTAGTATTTTTAAACAAAACTACCTTAATTAGCCAAATGCTCTAATCAGCTAGAATGTGGGATCTAGATTTATTAATCCAAGATCAGTCAGAATATAAGTAACAATATTCAATTGCGAAAATCAACAGTTTTAGAACTTAATCAGGAAAGGAGCATAGGTCGAGCAATGGGATTGAATAATTAATTCACTTATAAACCCATTATAAGATTAATCCATATCTAATTAACATTCACCACTATATGCCACCTTAATCCAGATTAAAAACTAATTAAACTTAACATTAAAAATACTCTCATTAAAATGATATATTATCATATGCACTTTTTTTTTAAATACTAAAAAAATACATTAAAAAAAATGATTTAATAATCTACGTTTAAACAAAATGCATTTAACAAAACTATGTTCTTTTCTCAAAAAAAAAACGCATTTAAAAAAAAAAAACTAATTAAAAAAAGGACGCATTAGGCAAAAAGGGGAGGGCGGGTCGTGCCCTAACCCTAACCCTAGCCGCAGCATTGGGGATCCTCGTGGGCGGCGCTCACGGCGGTGCCCGCAGGTGCCGCGGCGCCCTGCGGCCCCTGCGGCCACCGCCGTGAGCCGCAGGCACCACGGTCTGCGAGAAGGCAAGAGAACGGGGGGAGGAGCGAGGGGGACGTGCGGGGGGAGGAGCAAGGGGAACCCCAACTCACCGCTTGTCTAACACAAAACCTCCACCCAATTCGGTAAACAAAAAATAACGCACAGTCCGAAAAAAACGTTTTAAAATTTTAAATATGAACACATAGTTCGGTTTTATACACAGTTTCGGTGTTTATAAAAAAAAAACTCGCCCAACTCGGAGTTAAATCAACGAAACCCCAATCTCAAATTTGCTAAAAATAATTTTCGATTTACTATGAGTTCGGATTCAAAGAACTGCGTTTTAGATATCACATTATCTTGATGTTTTTTTTTCATTCTTTACAAACACCAAGGGTTTCATACGCCCAAAATGAAAGGAGAAATTAACAACATCTCACATACACTCCTAGCCAAGCTAAATAATTTACCAAATCAATTCATAAGCATGGCGTTCGATGGAAAATCTAAAACCAAGATTAAACCCCCATTTCCATTTTAAACAAAAACTAAAATTGAGAGATAATTCCTACCTGATCTCGCATTCCTGGCAAGATCTATTGAGAGTCCAAATCTCCAGCTCCCAAATCCTTCCTTTTCCATCCAAAATCCTCCAATTTCATTTCCAATTTTCTTTCCAACCAAAATTTCCCAAAAATGTCCATTTTCTCCAATTTCCCCAAATTTGGGTTATATGGAAGAGTTGACCCAAGAATTCCATTTTTGGAATTTTAAAAAAAAAATTATTTACAAATAATTCACAAAAGTTAATTCTTTTCAACTATAGCAACAATTTAACTTGCTTTTTCAATTAAAAATTCGATTTCTCATTTAATTAAATTTAACCTTTCAATATTCAGAATCCAACAGAATGCAATTAACTCTATTGCGATAAAATACAAAACTTTCCTTTTTCAACAGCATATATATATAATGCATTTAATAATCAAAATCAGTCATTTACTCGAATTTACTTCCAATTTAAAATAGGCAATTCATTAACAATGAAAATCGCATAACGAATACCCGATTAATTTAATCCATTAATCTTCAATGCACAAACGCATATATTAATCAAGATAATTACTAAGGACTAATTAATCAATTTAACCATGCACACCAAGCACGCAAATCGAGAAAGTCAACCAAACAGACGACTCGCAAACCCAAACAAAAAAAGGATAACCGACGACGACTAGCGATGCTCACTTGAGCACGACAAGGTCAACTAGGGTCTTACGACCACCTAATCCAACTCTAGGGATTAAAAGGGTACACTCAAACCTGCAAAACCAGGTGACGACGAACCTCGCACTCATGCAACTTCGTACCTGAAATCTCCTGCAACCAAAGCTCATACATGCATACATATATACAATTTAATGAAAACGTCAACTCAATATTAATACCACGAAATAGGTACACTGAATAACTTGCATACAACTAGTGTGAAACCACATCAACAGCTATGCGTAAAATCAATCATCTGACTATAATCATTATATTACGATAAACTGATCAAGATTAAACCAAGGTTAGAGATTGATTAGGGCAGGGGTACTACATGATGTGCCTATGATCTCTCTTAGAAACACATCTACAAACTCACGAAGGATAGGGTGATCATCAAGACATACCTCCCAACTATCACCCTCATCAAGATCACTCACACAAAAATGAACAACTGAAAACACTACCACATACACCACTTGAGTTGCATAGTCAAGTTCGTGCATAGAGAAATTGGTTGTTGGACCCCTACAAGCTCAACTCGCTCTCCCCAATCATCCAAACACTTAACCAAATTATTCCTTTAATTAATGCAACTTTGATGAACATCCAACCAATGCATGCCCAAAATAGCTCCATATGACCCAAAAAGAAGAACACAAAGATCTATAGTGGTAGTGAAGGTTCCCAAATCCAACACACAACCATGAAGTAGTGAATCTACTATCACCTTAGAATTGTTAGTTAACTCAACCCACCAACTATCATCTTGCCTTGCCACTGCAAGCCCACATCACACCATAAGAAAGGAAGATATAATAGAATATGAAGCACAAAAATAAAATATAATAGTGATAGGAATGCCACACAACACACCTGATGTCTCAACCATTTTTCCCTAATGCTCAACTTCATGGTTATAAACTGCCACAAATAACCTATGAGGTCTACCTACATCCCCAATTGTATACTCAAAACTATCCTTCCTTTGACCAGGTCCTGAAACTTATCTCTGAGGATACTGAGCTACTATATGACCATGTTTTCCACAAGTGTAACATCATCTACTACCCAAACCACATCCTACAAAAGGTGCACTAGACTAATGGAAGTTACCTCTACTACAACTTTGAGATGAGTAACTATGGAGAGGCTACAAATTATATACCCTCTTATAGTGATTACGAGGATTATGTCCCTCGAAATGTTGTCCACCAAAAAAATTCTAAGAAGGCATATGTCCCTACTGCTATTGATGACCTATCCCAGGAGGTGTAGAATGTTCTCTACATGATCTTGCAAGCAATGAATGAGTGTCTCGAATCCCTAAACCTAATAGAGGTGCAATTTGTACTTGTACATAGAGCCCTGGTATTATTGTTGTAAGGATACATAGAGAAGCACCAAACAAGACTATCAACCAAGTATTTGCCTCAGTACCACCACAAGTACCTTCAAAGGTGGGTGGATCAGATATAAGAAGGTCTCTAATATGACATGCAAGAATGTTGTCATTCTCTACCTTTGTGAGATCTCTCCTAAGAACAACTCTAGAAAGACTAGGTCTACGAGAGTGCTCTCTCTCATGCTATTGAGATGGACGAGACTCTTCCTATTGGGATACCTATTGTCGAGGCCCAAAATATGGTATGGTATCCTAAAGTAAATTAAGCACCTGATGACCCCAAATTCCACCACCTTGATCCTCTACACACTTCTCATTTTTATGGTCATCTTCATGCTCCTCCCGGTGATCCTCTTAGTGAGGATTCAATCGGGTACTATGATGGGCATATTGGGCTCGACCATGACCACTTCCCTCAAGAGGAATCCTTCATAAGAAAATAATGAATACATTATAGAAAACATAAACATATCTATAATCCATGCTAAGGAAATAAGAATACAAAGATAAGCATTAATGAATACATTATAATAAATAAACGTAACTCACATCAAACCTAAAGAGCACATATACACCAGAGCTCTTGATGTTTCAACATGGGCTCTAATACCAAATTTAATGCCCTGCCAAGGAACCCTAAAGGATATGAGAAAAATACACAGAGTGTAATGGCCCGCTAAGAAACCCTAAAAGGATTCAACTACAAACACTCGAAAAGAGAGTAAAATATTTTTTTTAACTAATATCGAATACATAAATGCATTAAGAAAAACATTGCATTTAAATTACACAAGCAAAAGAATTAACTCAAACTCCTAAAGGGTTTCCCAATGTGTATTACTTAATTAAACTAATCGAAGAAGTTGAGAAATACAACTTCAGAGACCCCAAGAACACCTGTAAGCAAAATACCTATCACAAGAGAAGAATGGAGGCAAAAAATCAATAATGGCTCTAAAGAAAAAGATTATCATTCAGAGAGGGAATAAAATAAAAAGTACAATACAATCCTTATAAAAGGAGATTAGCAACCCTAAAGAAACCCTAAAGGGATAATGTGTATTTAATAATTAGAATTATTAAATACCTACAATATTATTAAATGCCTAAGTTTAGCTTAAGCGTAGAGTATAATAGACTAATAATTAAATAAATAATTATTAGCCACAACATGATAACTCTAACACCCCCCCTTAAGATGAACTTAGGGAGTAGCTAAAAACAACTAAGGACTAAGCAATGCATGTAAACAAAATGCATGAAAGTAACAATGGGTCCCGACAACTAGGCCTAATGAGGTACCCAAGTACAAAAGATCTCTCACAACTCCTCTCCTAAAGAGAGAAAAACAAGTGAAGGACTGAAGAAGCCTCCAAACAAGAGAATGTCCCAGAAAAAGGAACAAAAGATGAACATGAAGAGCACCACTGAAGCATTAAGCTTCAAACACTATCAAAAAATAACTGTCAATCTGAAGAACCTCCACTGAAATAGAAGATGATCAGGTAGAGAAGAATGTAATTAGCATGAGTGCCCTCAAATAACACTACTCGAATCAAATGGCAAATAGAGGCAAACAACTGAACTTGAAGATACATATGGAAAAAATACCAAAGTCTGGAGAGCTAATGAATCGAAGATGGAAAGTTGCCTCCAAAAAAGGGAATGAAAGAATTTCCATATGGTAAATGATCCATCTCACCAAAATGCATAGGTAACTAGCCACTGCATTTTCCTAGTACATAGGAACAAATATTGAATACAAAGCTCACTCCAATGAACCAAGGAGGCATTAGAACCAACAACCAACAGGAGAACCCACCCATAATGCTAACAAGGGAGAGGTGACAGGTACACTGAAACTGAATGCCAAGAAAAAAATGCTTGATGAAGAACCAGGAACAACAAGAGTGCAACAGAAAGTACAAACACATATAAAGGCTAGTGTTGTGGAAGGAACACTCACTTGACACACATCATGAGGTCAATGTCATGGAAGGAACACTCACATGAAAAATGTAGATGGAAGACAAAGGCAAACATAAAACCCCCCATGGAACTTTATAATGGAGTGCGAGTACAATAAGGCACAAGATGTGCAAGATCCCAAGCATGCAAAGCATAGTGGCACTTTATCTCAGTGTGTTTGCAAAAAATAAAATGCTTACAAAATGATGTATACAATTCTCAAAGAAGACAAAAGGCTAGAAATACAGAATTAATAGCCAAATCTGAGTCATCCCACACAAAGAAAAGGATCCTAGGAGCAGAAACATCCAAGATATTCACCAGAGTGCATAAATGCAAAACACTAAATAAAATGCACCTAGAGAAGAATCTGAAAAGAAGACCCATACTACTAGAAAGTGCATAGAACTAGCTTTCCAACGATATCTTGTGTACCAAAAATGGAGTCTGGATGCTCAAGATATGCCTCCCGGAGTGCAAAAATGAATGTTTGGCTTTGACATCAAAAAAAGACATCAAAACAGAAAAAATAGAAGATAAAACCTCAAGACCTGAAAAGATCTCGATAAGAGCTTTCTAACAATATAAGATTTTTCAAAAATCAACTCCGTGTGCCCAAGTTATGACAAAAAAACCACCTCTAGGTCAAATAGGCCTTTAAGAAAAAAAAACCCCTCCATGCTGGTGGCAAGTAGGTGGTGATAGGACTGAGCGGTGGTGGAGTGGGTGGTAGAGCAGTGGTCGAGCGGTGGTTAGGTGGCACAATATTCTGGATGAGGTTTGAGCGACGGATTTTTTCGAGCGGCAGAGCGACAGGGCCGTTGTGGAAGCCAACAGTTTACAGACCCCAGCAGTAACCACAAAGGCTCTTTGTGGCTATCTAGGAGACCGCCGACAGCTCCAAGGCTGTCGCGGTTAGGGTTTCGGCCTGGGAAAGCTGTTAAACTGCCCTAAAATATTCTTTTCTTAATTTTTTTTTTCTAAAAAATCATGCCCAATAAGGGCAAAAAAATAAAAATTACCAAAGCCAAAGTTGTCCAAATTGGACAAATTTTATAAGAAAATGGGGGTTTTTGGGTGTTTTGAGATCAACAATGAACTCCATTTGAGCCCAAAATGCCCATAAACAACGAAGCAACCCATATCCAAATAAAAACTCTAAAAAAACTTGAAACCCTAGCCACCAAAAATCTTCTAAAAAATCAAGAACAAGTAGCAGCAAATGTAGGCTCTAATACCGTGAAGAAGTTGACAAATAAAACTTCAATTATCCCAAGAACACCTGCAAGCAAAATACCTGTCACAGAAGAAGAATGGAGGCAAAAAAGCAACAATGGCTCTAAAAAAAAAGATTATCGTTCAGAGAGGGAATAAAATATAAAAAATACAATACAATCCTTGTAAAAGGAGATTAGCAACCCTAAAGGGATAATGTGTATTTAATAATTATTAAATACCTACAATATTATTAAATGCCTAAGTTTAGTTAAGTGTAGAGTATAATAGACTGATAATTAAATAAGTAATTATTAGCCACAACATGATAAATCTAACACTAATCCTTACTTAAGGTTAGTTAATCCACTTAAGAAATATATTTAACCATTAGGAACTTAATTACACTAAACAATGATTGTTTTATACTTTATATGAGATAACACTAACATTTCCATGCTTGATTCATGATAAAACATTCAATTACATTACAACAATGATTTTAATTAAAAATATAAATCCTACCATCTAAATCTCATCACAATACATTGTTTTTACATTGCAAGGATAACATAATATTACAATTGCACTTAAAATACCAAGTCTCATTAAAATACACAATGATTACATCAAATTATAACTACCATGAAGGCATACATTAAAACAAATGATACAATCAACCACATAAGGTCCAAGAGATACAAATATGATCCAAGAAGAACAAAGAGGATCCAACCAGTACAATGGAATGAAATGAATCCAAGAGACACATTTGGAGAATCTACGAAGCAAATCCATTGCAAAAAAGCACGAACAAAATACCCAATGGAAAGTTGGACTACCACCCAACCATGTGGCCCAGAAAGGAACCACCCCTCCGTGCTAGGAGATAGTAATAAGGCCCTCAAGCAAACCACAACAAAGCATCACATGGTCTAATATGTACATCAGGTACTCACATAAGGCATAAGCATACAAATATGACTCTCACAAGAGTGCTCCAAGTAAATCCAACACAAGACTACACACTAGTGAGCATAAGGAAAGAGTGTCATCGCATAGTTGGTATAGGTTATTCTGGCAGGCCTCCATAGGCCCTCACCCCCATCCTGGGTTATCTTGGTAGTTTCTCCTGAACCCTCGGCCCCCATCCATGACTCATGCAGACCCAACAAACCTTTTGTGAAGACAAGGTAGCTGGTTTTCCATTCTAGGCCTTCCCACTACACCCCAAGTCTGTACTAGCACTCAACCATGAGCGTGGCACAATTATTCTTGATTAATGTTTAAAACTCAACCCTAGTTTATTAATTAAGTTTTCACTTCTTACTCAACTTCCAAGGGGCTATCCCGGCAGCCACTTTGGGCACCGACCCCCACTTAGAAGCCACTCTTCCTTGTGACACTACACAACCTCCAAAGAACTCCAAGGCAAAACACAAAATCCAACTAACAAAGGGAGTTCAAAACAAAACTGAAGAAACAACTTGGTTATACAAACCCTCACTAACTCATTTGGGTACATTTTCCAGCAAACAATGGGATTTCTTTCGTTTTGTCAGATCTTAGGAGGCAATTTGTGTCAAAAAAAAAATAAATCTTGCCTGACGTTCGTTAGAATTTTGATGAAACCAACTGTCATCAAAATCTTGCCCCATGTTCATCGGATCTTAGGAAGCAATTTGTATCAAAAAAAAAAAATTTAAATCTTGCCCGACATTCTTCAGAATTCTAACGAAACCAACTATCGTCGCAATCTTGCCCAACGTTCGTCGGAATTCCAACGAAAAACAGAAAAGTGAAAAAGTAAAAAAAAAAAAAACCCTTAGGGTTAGTCAAGTAAATAATATAAAAAATCGCATGGATAGTGTTTTTCATACTTGCGACATCATTTTTCTTGGTTTGTGAAGGTTATAGACCGAATTTTCCATAGCTCAATTTTTTTCCCTGTGAAGAAAAATTATGTTAGATTTTATCAGCAAAGAATAAAATAAGGAGACAATTGCTAGATTGTGGTCTAGCTTGAAAATAAAAGGTGATGGGAAACGTTATTGTCCTTGCAAAAATTGTAAGGGCTTAAAGACTAGAAGACTTTTAATCACAACAACTGAGAAACATTGTAGGCAGCATGGTCACATTGAAGGGGGGCATGATTATCGTCCATTGGTAAGTTGTTCATTATATGTGTTTATATTGATTGCATTTGTAAATTTTTATATCATTTTAATAATTTATATACATAAACAGTCACTTGTTAATGAGATCATGATCATGGTTTATTTATGTTGACCATTTTAATATAGGTGGGGCGCCCTAGGGCACATGATATGGACTACCACGACCCAAAGAATGTGGTTTTCCAATTGGAGGAACATGGAGGTGTAAATATCGAAGTTGAAGATAATGGTCCTATGGAAGAAGATGATCATGCAGCAGAAAACACAATTGAAGATGATGGTACAAATACATTGATCCATGACACATTTAGTACTGGCGTAGCTGATCATGATGATCAAGATGACTTTGATGTTGTTCATGATTTACCTATACTTGAGAAGGCATACAAGCCTCTTTACGAAGGCTCCCAAACAAATCTTCTCTCTATTGTATTGTTGTTGGTGAACTTGAAGGTTATGAATGGTCTATCCAACATAGCAATCTCACGTATGTTAAAGGTATGTCATATATGTCATCTTTTTTTATCTATTTTTGTTGTTATTTCATCACTAGTAAATAAAAGGTGAAATACGTACCATTAATATTCTTTATATTAACAAATTATTTTTATTGTTCTAGATTGATAGGTGATTTTTTGTTACCACCCTCAAATATTCTACCTTGCTCATATCGAGAATTATTTGCCATTATGAAAGATATTGGAATGGAGTATCAAGCAATAGATGCATGTCTGAATGATCATATTATATATCATAAACAACAAGAATTTGCAATAGAATGCCTGGAATGTCATATCAGTAGATATCGAAAAGATCAACTAACAAAAAAGGTGCCTTGCAAGGTTCTTCGTTATATTCCCATTATTCCATGTTTGCAATTATTATTTAAGTGCAAAAGCTTGGCGCAATTTATGGATTACCATGCACGCAATAGAAGTCGAGATGACATTCTTCAAATGCCTGCGAATGGTTCTGCATCTACGGACATAGACAAAAAAATGGCCACACTTTAAAGAAGAACCTTGTAATCTCAGGCTTTCATGGGCAGCAAACGATGTCAATCCATTTGGAGAGCTGAAATCTATTTACTCGATGTGGTCTATTTTTTTTATCAACAATAACATTCCTCCATGGATGTCAATAAAGAGGGAGCACATGTTGGCAATGACTATTCCAGGTATTTTTTTCATTTAATAGTCGTGTACATTAAATTTTATATATATATATATATATATATATATATATATATATATATATATATTGCAGTAAAAGGGTTATAATAATTATGTACTAGGGTGAATTCACAATACTGGTTCCCACTTTTTGACCAACTTTGACACTTAGATGAATATTTTGAAAAAAACCTTCACTTTCCGACACCTATAACTTTTAAACCATTAAGAATTTGAAGATGATATAAACTAGTGATTTTTAGCATCTTGTTTGTAGATTCTAAATATATTTTTTTCAAATTTGTTTGAATAAAATTTTATTGATTTTTCTATCTCCCTCAAAAAGTAGTTTTTAACAACAAACAACATTTTTTAAGAGTGATGTGTATCCCGAAATGCATAATTTTTTTTCTATAAATGATAAAAACTTAATTCTTTTGAATTTTGCTTTGTAACATCAATACCCAGGGCATGTAGTTGGTTTGATAGTGATATGTTGAATATTTTTCATTTTATTAAGTTTTGAAGTTCGACTAATTATAATTCAGATATAAGTGTACGTTTGAACACATAACTTGTTCTATATATATCAAAATTCAATTTTCTGTTTTTTTTAGAAAGAAAACACCAATACCTAGTGCATAGATATTTTTCAGAATTTTTTGGAATTAGTTTATTATTTTTCCCAATGCATTGAACAAAGAAGTTCATGTTCGGTGAAAAACCTACATTCATAAGAAATAAAATAAAAATATATTAATGAAATTAAATATATTAAAAGTTATACTATTTGGAAAGCTTATAATAAGGACTAAATACCTAAAAAAAAAACTTTTAAATGAATAATTTGACCCCCCAAAAGCTAATGTACGTTTTTTATCAACATTTAATAGATGCAAAGGAGACTCCATTGCAAGTATGATTTACAAGTAGAGAGGTTCTATCCAAGAAATTTTGATCTAAGAGCCTTTGATTTAACTCTCTTCAATTAATTACTTCAAATGGGACCTCTTAAAGCTTAAATCATTATATTTTCTAAAAAATGTATGATTTTAGCAAAAATTAGGACATACCAAAAAGTGGGAACCAACTTTGTGAGTTCACAATGTAATGTTTTTGTTCATTCTGTTGGAATCCAAGAACACTGAGAGGGGGGGGGGGTGAGGGGGTGAATCGATGTTCTATCAGAATGGATAAATTTAACCTTATTATAACAACAACTTAGCAGCCGATAAACATAAAAGAATATAACAATAAGCAGCAATGCAACCACAAAGATGAACACCATAACACCATAGATTTATACGTGGAAAACCTCAAAGAGGAAAAACCATGGTGGGATTGGAGACCCACAATATCTATCCACTCATTAGATAAATAAGTATTACAATAAGGGGCCTGCACATGCAGGAAGGCTAAGAACTTGAGCACACTTCTCATCACAAAAGGAGTCTTACGGACTACAAAAAACACTAGACTACAATCCAGAATGAAGATTGAACTGCAAGTATAGCATCTCCAATGCCTGAGTATAGTTCTTGTTAAGCTCAATACTAGAGGTCTTAAACCTCTTCCACAAACCCAATTCGATCACCTATGATCAACCAAAAACTCTACATATGATTATAACTTTATTTGCGCATAGATAATCCCATAACCTTCATCCCATGTCATAACCATGATCTATAAAGAGATCTTACATCATATTTATACCAACCTGAGACTTAAATAATTAGGTCACCCACCTAAAAGATAATACAATAAATTTATAATATAAACTTGTAATCCAATGATAAACCAAGTCGGCCTAAGACCGAAACAATATAATCCAAACAATAAATCTAATTGGTGACGCATCGAAAGCATCAACCAACATGTTGCATAAACTGGTCCATAACCTAACAGAATAACCATCGAACCTAAAATAGGTCACCATAAGCCAAATGAAACACCATGAACAACTGGAATGTGAACAAGATAACCATCAGAATCCTAATAACCTTCTAGAAGTCGCACCAACACCACTTATCAGATTCATCAAAATATCTTCAACAAAGCTCTGTCGGTAAAACCCTTACCAGTAACCAAAAGGCTTACTAGAACAAATGATAGCATCTAGATCATCAAATCTTGAACCAACTGAATGTGATACACATTAGGAACACATGAATAACCAATCCAAACCAATTCCACAAGTTACAACATACCAGAGAAGATCTCTAGATCAACATCTTAAACCAACCACTCTACCGGAAGCCGGTAGACAATAAAACAACTATTGCTGATATCAATGACAAACATCAATGCAACACATAATCAATTCCTCTAAATTGCCAACACATTCAACTAGGTAAGTACCAAGTTAAAGTATGAATGTATATATCGAGCCTCTTGTCAACAAGTTGTTGGAGTTATGGAATGGTGTCACTATGTATGACATCTCTAGACCAATAGGACAAAGACAATTTCAATTCCATGCAATGCTTGTATGGACAATTCATGATGCCCCAGGGCTAACACATTTTTGTGTTATGTTATAATGTTCAACTTGCGCACTTTAATAATGTTTAATTTTTTAAAGTATAAATCATGTATTTTTTAAAAAATCCATTCAATATATATAATTATAAAAATTAACATATTAAATCCAATTATACATGATCTTGCAGGTCTTCAAACAAAGGGAAAATTTGCATGTCCAATTTGTGGTCCAAAGATGAAATCTCATCATTCAACAAGTTTAGGAAAGCAGGTATTTGGTGAGTATAGGCACTTCCTCCACAAAAATCATAAGTATTGAACTACTAAAAAACATATTTTCAATGGGAAAGAAGAGACTACATCAAAATCACGAAGAATGACACCTCATCTATGGAAGTTGGAATATAATAGAATTAATCATCAAGGTAATGTCATTCAATCTAATTATTTATCTCATAACAAAGAAAAGTGAATTTGGGTCAAGGATGAAAACGCATGATTAGCATACCTTCATTAAGGTAATTTATGTTCTTGTATATTTTCTATATATTTGTATACTGCATGTACTTTTCATTGTATTATGTTTATGATGGTATGAAGAAAGAATAAGGATCTGGTCAACTACTGAGAGGAAGGGGGTGAATCGATAGATAGAAAACTGTATAGACTTTCACCAATCTCAAAATCAACCTCTAAAAGCAAACTCTAAACTAACTAGTTTAAACACTGAACTTCAAATGCAATATTATTGATAAGTTAAACTGGTTGACTGTTATAACAAACTAATAGTAAAACATCTCTAAAACTCACAAACCATTTAACTGAATCATTCAAATACTTTATTGATAGTAGTTAAAACATATTTCAGATTGTTGCTGGTTAACATAACATATCAAAGTGGATTTGATCATAAACCAATACAATTGATTCACCAAACTTCATCGATTAGGGTTTGACACATCAACAGGTAAGCTTTACCAGTTGATCTCACTTCTTCTCTAGTAATACCGGTTTCCTTCACAAGTTCACTTACCGGTTACAAAACAACATTATTACAACATCATTACCGATTAATTGACATCAATGACAACATAACATTTCATTAATGCAATCTTCATGGAAATACAATAGTTTAGTACTAGTTTTGGAAAAACAATGAAAATATCATTTTATAATCAGGGTACTAGTTTACAGGAATTTTTGCATCCTCATGAAGTTGGTGGCCATGATCAGGGTACTTTGGGTAGTTCAAGTGATGACCATGTTCTGTGCATACACCAACTCATAATTTTACATGTTTCCATTCTTCTGTTAATGTGTTATTGCTCATATATTTAATGTATTAATCTTCAGGTTCTATCCATGTTCATGTGCATTCATCACCTCATATGACCCCATCATTCGCACCTATATTGTCAACTGCAATGTTGACAACACGCAACATGCAGTCATCGAGTACTGCACCGGCCTATGCAACAAGACATGTACTTGGGGATGCAGAGGCCACTAGTGGTGATATTTTAGCAGCATTTCCTGGATCTTCCCGTATTACTAGTACAGGAACTTTGTCAGTCACATTTGTGGTGACTGATGATCTTGTTCCCATAAAGATAGGGAAGGTTCCAGGTACTTTAAAATTATTATTATATATAGTCCAATTGTAATTTACTTATTGATCACTCATTTTGGACTAATGATCCCATGATCTTTTTGTAGTCAATGATGTTTTTTATAAACATCTAAATGATATTACATTGGAGATCTTCGGGCCCACCATACGTACATGGTGGAATTCCCAAAATCAACAATTAAAAGATGAACTCATAAACCGTTTGGTTATGTTGTTCAAAAATTACACATTCAACAAAACCAGGGTCCTTCAGAAAGCTGGCACATATCTAAAGTATGTGAGGGACCAATATAGGACACATTTAGAGAAGAACATAAAGTATGAGCGTCCCCCAATGATTCCAAAGAGGGAGTGGAAGGACCTAGTTTCATATGGAAAGGAGAAAGCTAAAAAGAGAAAAGGACATACACCACCGAGCGAAGGAAGGTATGTGATACTATTAACAATGTAATTATGTACTGATTACTCTTTATATTTACATAATCTAACATATTTCAAACTTTTCATAGGCTTCTCGACACATCGAAGGCAACCAAGGCAAGATTAGAAAAGCACAGGCAACACAAAATTAGCTTTGGTGGCTATATGAAAGTTTCTACACGAATTGTAAGTATCAATATATGAAATATCATATCGAAATAATAAATTACAAATAATTTTTTTTAATCAAACAATAGAAGCAAAATTCATGATATTAAGAAAAAATGCAGGCCTCTGAATTCAATAGAGTGCCCACAGATGATGACAAGAAAATTGCCTTCCAGTAAGACTATGGAGCCATGGTTGAATGCCTAAGAGAATTGAGTGGGCAAACACAAGATTATGATGCATCTGTCACACAGGTAAATAAGCTAAATGAAAATTATTTAAAATTGAATACTTTAGCAATAATCTATTCGATGTTAATTTCCAACATAAAGTGACTATATTTGTTTTAAATAAGAAAGCAATGATAACAATGCACATGGCATTGGAATGCAGACTAATAAGGGTGGAACACAACCTGTACATGATGAAGGTCGGGGTGTGTATCCCAGTACTGGAGGTATTTACATACTATAGAATTTTTTTTCTATGCAATTATTAATACAATTAAACATCTTTAATTGAAATTGGTGTAGTAATTAATGTAACATTTTTTGTTTTTATTTTAGAGCATGTAGAGCATGGTGAACAAGTGGAGCATGATCAAGGTAGACAACATCAAGAACGTGATGTTCCCCCATTAGGTAAAGAGGACCATTTTTATTCCTTTAAATGAATTTAATTGCAATTGGTGTATTGATCAATGTAACCTTTCGTGTTTCAACTCTAGAGGATTTAGAGGGTGTTCAACATGTTGAGGATGAGGCTAGACAAAATGATCAGGAAGATGATGTGGCCCCATCAGGTAAAGAGAACCCCTATAATGTTCTTTTAATTAATGAAATACTTGTAACAATAATAAAAAATCTTATTAATTTAACCCATTTCTTTGTTATTGCAGTAGACCCCCCTTTGCCTAGGCATTATCATCATGAGTACAGGACTAGGCATACATTAAGATCACGAGCAGAGGGCACAACAACTAAAGAGGGGGAAAATGATGAAGAAAATGATGCAACACATAGTCTTTACTTAGCTTAAATAAATAAATAAATAAATGATTGTAATCGTATTATTTGTTAATGAATGAATTTTATGTGTTAATGAATATAATGTTATATTTTATTAATGGATGAAAGAATGAATGAATCTTATATGTTAATAGGGAATTTAGAGTGATGTTAGGGTGGGCAAATGAGCTTCCACCTTCACGTGGTTGGCCCTGTTAAGTAGAAAATATTAAACTATTCTTGAAACAAAGAGAATCTCAACAAGGTAATGCACTTTTCAATATTTCATTATGCTCCACTATTAATCTTATTGAATAATATGTATTCGATCTTAATTGCAGGGTCCAACAAAGCCAACACGAACAACATCACATGAAGTTACTTAGTGGAGACTGTTGGTGTAAATAAATATTCATTATGGATATTATTACACTTTACTTAAGTTAACTTAGGATAATGCATCTCTTCGTAGTTTGGATTTGAGACACTTAGGGATGTAGCTTGTAGAAGAAATTCGACCTTTTGTGGTCTTATCTTGTTGTTACACTCCACATTCGGTGGGTTATCCACCTCTTGTGGAATATTATATTATTTCTCCTACCTACCCTTAGTATTTCTTACCTACCCTTGTTTCTCATTGAGCCACATGTCATGATTGTGTGCTCGTACATCCATATGGCCTTGCCCATATAAACAGGCCTATATTCATTGTATTGGTGAATCCAATTGATCATTTGCATATTGATGAGAATATAGTTTGTTCTTGTCATTCTTTTGTCTCTCTTTTATACTTTTCATTGTGCCCTTGATCTTGGCAAAATCTCACATGGTATCAGAGCCATTGGGGCTTCATTGATTGGTTTTTCGAGAGATCTTGGAAGGCTTCTATTTTTTTATCTGAAGAACAATGCTTTTTGGATGCATCTTAGAGCATTTTTGACCTCACCATTGCATCTGAGAGGCCGTTTCCATAAAAATTGAGTATAAACTCGACCTATTTTGGCGAAAATCGAATTTTGGGTGTTCGGGGAATTTTTTGCCCAATTTGGGCAGTACAGTATGGAATTTTTGGATCTCAAAAAAAAAAAATTTGAAATTTTTTTTCAGTTTTGAAAAAATATTTTCACGGGTCCGTACCTTCTGCCCAGTCAGCACTGCATAGTCAGCGCCCAGTCACCAGCACATAGTCGGCCGCTCAGTCAGCACCTAGTCACCAGCGCACAGTCAGCCGCTCAGTCGGCGCTCAATCAACATTTTTGAAAAAAAATTAGACCCCTCTCCATTGAGCAGTTTGGATTTTTGGGTCAACTTTGGAGGCTCATAACTTGCTCAATTTTGCTCCTTTTTGGGTGCAATTTTTTTTATTTGGGCTAATTTTTCGTTCTTTTCGCAGTGGTGTGGCTATTTTCTGATTTTGGTGAACAACTTTTTTAGAATTTTTGGATTCTCGCAACTGTACCTATCCAATCCTCAATTTTGCAACTTCAAAGGCTTCGTTTGAGCTCATACGACCTTCTTTTTAGGTGCCATTTTTTTTAAAGTGCATATGTTTTTGTCTACTTTCATAATCTATTATCAGATTTCAGAGATTCTAAATGGAAATTGTACTTTCAGATATTAGTCTTATTAGGGCTACTTGGTAGTTGTAATTTGCTTGGATCTTAGTTTAGATCTCTTGCATTATTAGTTTGAGTCTTCTTTGGCCTTATTAAGGCATTTGTAAATTTGAAATCAGAAGTCCACTTTGCCATTTTTTGCAAGTGGTCCATTGTACATGCACTAAGTATAATGTGCCAAATCATCACTTTTGGGGGATTCTTTGATTGAGTGAATTTGGGGGGGTGTCTTGTGTGATTGTGCCTCTCTTTCCTTGTGCTCTTTCATTTTTTGTTGCAATGAGTCCTCATAAATTTCCACCTTTAACTCCACATTATTATGCATCATGGAAAATTAAAGTATGGAGCAAATTAATGGAAAAAGGTCTCACGCATTACATAGATGGAACTATAGA
Source organism: Cryptomeria japonica (assembly GCF_030272615.1). NCBI lineage: Eukaryota > Viridiplantae > Streptophyta > Pinopsida > Cupressales > Cupressaceae > Cryptomeria > Cryptomeria japonica. The sequence continues at coordinate 158,945,115 of NC_081413.1, forward strand.
AGCACCACCTAATCCTAAGGTTGATCGTAATGCTCAATTAGAATGGCTCACTAAGAATTGCATGGCTCATGGAACTTTGCGTAAATTTGTATCAGATGACCTCATTTTTCACATTGAGAAGTGTACTACAATCAAAGAGGCTTGGGATATGTTTCAGAAATTGTATGGTCAAGTTGATGAAATCAGAGGTTACAAGATTGACTGTGAGCTCACCAACTTGGATCCCAAGATTTTTGATACAATCCAAGATTATGTCACCAAATCAAATGAGCTAAGAGCAAAGCTTAAGGATTGTGGAATTGACAAAAAGGATGCTCAGTTGATATTCAACTTGTTGGACAAGCTTGCACCAGAATATGCAGCATTTGTGTCTAGCTACCAAACTCATCATTTGATAGTGGGGAGTTCCTATGTTATGCCTTCATTTGATGCTTTCACAGAAATATTGATATTGGAACAATCTAAGTTGTTGAACATGGGGCTTCTCGAGTCTTCAAAGTCCAAGGCTTTGGTGGCTAATCAAGGGAGTCAAGGGAGTCAAGGCAAATATTCCAACAACAACAAGAAGCAATCTAAGTCAAAGCCACAATAGGAAAAAGGGAAATCATCCTCTCCATCACAAAGCGATTTTTTATCCTCTTTCAAAAAGGGGACACGACCTAAGAAGGATAAACCAACTTGTGCATATTGCAAGAAGTATGGTCATGATGAGCATCGATGCCACACCAAGCAAGTTGATGAGTTGATAAATCTTCTTAAGAAAAACAACATCAACTTGCCATCCTCCTACACAAAGAAGGATTCATCTCCTTCCCCTTCCTCACAGTCTAAGGGAAAAGGGCAAGCATTTGTGGCTACAACAGGTTCTTCACAACAGTGGATACTTGACTCGGGTGCCTCTTATCACATGGGTTCTACAAAGGAGCATTTTTCTTCATTGGAGCCATCTAAGGTACCTCACATTTACATAGGTGATGAGACACAAGTTGAGGTTGAAGGGAAAGGTTTAGTTGACATGGATGATCGAACATTTGAGAATGTTCTTTGTGTTCCTAACTTGTCTACCAACCTTCTCTCCATCTACCAAATCACTCACTATGGGAATGGAAAAAAGGTTGAGTTTACACCTAATTCAGTTGTGGTAAAGGAACTTGATGATGATGCCTTGGTCGCAGTGGGACAAGTCAATGACAACTCAAGTCTTTATTCATTCTCCCTCTTTGTTCCAAGTTCTCCTTCTAGGGCCTTGCTTACTCATTCAAATTCAAAAAGTAAGCTATGGCATGAGCGGTTTGGTCACCTCAACTACCGCTATCTTCAGCAGCTCAACACTAAAGTCATGGTCACAGGTCTACCTCGAATCAGTTTTTCAGAGGGTGTATGTTCACGTTGTTCCATGGGCAAGCATCTCGAGGAGAAGTTTGATAAGGGTAAAGCTTGGATAGCTTTGGAAGTTCTTCAACTTGTTCACAACGATGTAGCAGGTCCATTTCCAGCACCTTCATTGATGACTACTCCTGCTTCATTTGGGTCTACTTTCTCATTCATAAGAGTACGTATTTGACAGATTTCAGGACTTCAAGACTCGTGTGGAGAAACAATCTGGGAAAGTGGTCAAGATTCTTCGTACAGATAATGGAAGGGAATATGTGAACAAGAGACTTGAGGTTTTTTGTATATTTGAGGGGATTGATCTTCAGCATTCTGTAGCATACACTCCACAGTAGAACGGAGTTGCAAAATGCAAGAATAGAACTCTCAAAGAAATGGCTAACTGTATGATACATAAATGTTCTCTTGATCCGACCTTTTGGGCAGAGGCTATTAGTTGTGCCACACACATCCAAAATCGGATTCCTCACAAAGCTTTGCAAGGTTTTACTCCTTTTGAGGCTTGGGCTGGTAGGAAACTGATTGTGAGACATTTCAGAGTCTTTGGGTGTCTAGCATGGGCTCACATACCTCCACAGAAATGCAAGGCATTGGAACCATAGAGTTGGCCTTGCATATTTGTTGGATATGCTAAGGGTGTTAAGGCATATAGATTGATGGATGCTGAGACACATGAGGTGTTCATTGAGAGGAGTGTTCACTTTGAGGAAAGCTCTCCTAGCTTAGCCTCTCTACCTCCTGCACCTTCCTCCATTGTGGATAGTGATGCCAGTGATTCAGATGATGTGACTCCTTCAACTCCTACTCGCAGGGTTACACCTCCACAGGGCCCACTTGCAATTGAGGAGCCTCGTTCTCTACCTCCACCTAGACCTTGTTGGGCTCGACAGACACTTGAGCCTGCGGGTTCTCTTGTTGGGGATCCTTCAGATACATGGAGGACTCAATCACAACATAAGGATCTTCCACATGCATTCATTGCTACCTCTTCCGATCCACAGAAATTTTGGGAAGCATCAGGGGTTCCTGAGTGGGACCAAGCTATGGAGGAAGAGTATAGTTCCTTGATGAGGAACAACACATGGGATTTAGTCCATCTCCCTAAAGGGAGAAAGATGGTTTGATGTAAGTGGATCTATCGAACCAAGTTTACAGTGGATGGTAGTTTGGATAAGTATAAGGCTTGACTTGTTGCGAAAGGTTTCTCTTAGGTTCTAGGTGTTGACTATACTAAGACCTTTGCGCCCGTAGCCAAGATGAACTCCATTCACTTGACACTTTCTATGGTTGCAGCTCATGGTTGGGTTGTACATCAGATGGATGTGAAGAGTGCTTTTCTTCATGGCGATCTTGATGAGGATATTTATATGGAGCAGCCACAGGGTTTACTCCAGGATACTTCCTTGGTTTGTAGACTAAGGAAATCTCTCTATGGCCTTAAGCAGGTCCCCAGGGCTTGGTATGCCAAGATGGATTCCTTTCTTCTCTCAGCAGGGTTCACCAGGTGTCATTCAGATCCAAATGTTTACATTTTGTGATAGGATAACTCTCATTTGATACTTGTGCTCTATGTTGATGATTTGTTCATTACAGGGAGCATCACATCCATCATTAGCAGGGTCAAATCTGCTTTGCATGACAGATTTGCTATGATTGACTTGGGTCTTTTGCACTACTTTCTCGAGATAGAGATTTCACATTCACTTTCCTGGATTACACTATCACAGCCCAAGTATTCTCTTGATCTACTTGCATGCTTTCATATGGCTGATTGTAAGCCTATACTGACTCCCTTTCTTTTAGGAGTCAAGCTTGAGGCTCAGTGCTCTTCTCCACTAGTTGATGCCACATTGTATCGTCAGCTTGTGGGTAGTCTCATCTACTTGACTCATACATGCCATGATATTTCATTTGCAGTTGGCATGGTTTCCTGCTTCATGCCAGAACCACATGAGCTTCATTGAAAAGCTGCCAAACGCATCCTTCATTACATTCAAGATACACATCACTATGGGATTCACTATGTAGTAGGCACAGGACTTTGCTTGGTTGGTTACACATACTCTGATTGGGCTGGTGATGTTGATGATTGTAAGTCTACTTCTGATTATAGTTTTCACCTTGGTTCGTGCCCCATTTGTTGGCAGAGCAAGAAGCAACATAGTATTGCTCTCTCTTCGACTGAGGCTGAGTATCGAGGAGTTGTTAACGTAGCGACTGAGACCATTTGGCTTCAGCAGATTCTCACAGAGTTTGGGTTCACCATTCCATGGCTCATAGTCCTACATTGCAACAATCAAAGTGCTATTGCAATCTCAAAGAACCCGGTCCAACACCAGTGGACCGAACACATTGAGATCCATATGCACTATATCTGAGATTTGATTCAGGAGCACGTCATTGATTTGCAGTATTGTCCTATAGTGGAGCAGGTTGCAGACATATTCACCAAACCTTTCACTGAGAGTAAGTTCCAGTAGTTGCGAGCTCTCTTGGGGGTGCGGGATGTCTCATTAGGGGGGGTCAACTGACTTCTCCTTCCTCTCTTATGGGGGCAACTTTTTCCTCTTTGAGGTTTTGTCCTTCTTCTTTGAGAGTATTTTGAACATTCATCTCTCTTTTGGGGGGAGTTTTTTCCCACTGGGTTCTCTCCCTTTCTCTGTTTGTGAGAGATTGCATTGCATAGTTTTGCTTGCATTTGCATTTTGTACATGGGTACCTATCATGGCCTAGTTGTCAGGACCCATCTTGCATTGTTGACTTGAGTCTTCATTCCCCTAAATTGCACTTAAGGGGGGGTGTTGGTGTAAATAAATATTCATTATGGATATTATTACACTTTACTTAAGTTAACTTAGGATAATGCATCTCTTTGTAGTTTGGATTTGAGACACTTAGGGAAGTGTGCACATAGGAATGTAGCTTGTAGGAGAAATTCCACCTTTTGTGGTCTTATCTTGTTGTTACACTCCACATTCGGTGGGTTATCTACCTCTTGTGGAATATTATATTATTTCTCCTACCTACTCCTATTATTTCTTACCTACCCATGTTTCTCATTGAGCCACATGTCATGATTGTGTGCTCGTACATCCATATGGCCTTGCCCATATAAGCAGGCCTATATTCATTGTATTAGTGAATCCAGTTGATCATTTGCATATTGATGAGAATACAGTTTGTTCTTGTCATTCTTTTGTCTCTCTTTTATACTTTTCATTGTGCCCTTGATCTTGGCAAAATCTCATAGAGACCATTAAAGGTAAGGTCCTTGATTAAGATTTTGTTGTTTATATTCATATTGCTGATTACATCGGAAAATATTCATTTAAATTTTTAAAAGGGAAGACACCAAATAGTTGTCTAAGTCTGAGATCAAAGATTAGCAATTAGGAGTCCTTTAGGAGGTATGCTTGTGTGAGTAGGATTTCAGGGTTTGGTGTGAATTAGGAAGTGGAGAGCCTCAAGTTGGCCTTGGGCAAGTTGAGTAAGCCTAAACTAATGTGTATTAATGGTTGGATGAGCGTTGGGAAGCATGAGTGCATTGTTGGGATGTGTAAACCTTGTGAGTACCTGGTGGCCTTGTGAGGGCTCTTGAAGTTTGGGAAGGGAAATCACCTTGTTTGAATAGGTGAGTTGGGAGAAAGATCTCCCTAATTAGTTGAGTTTATTTTGGAGAAATATCAACCACAATCACACATCCTTCCACACATATCTAACCTTCTTGAACCCACAATCTTGTTCCACAACTCACAAACACCCTCAAACTTCACATTGTTACTCAATTAGGACTGCCCCTTAAATAAGACCCCTCTTCATCAAATAGCAACTCACAATGAGTAAGAATTATGTCAAACACATACAAAACCCCCTTGAAGACTCTTCTTTCTTGACCAAACCACCTTTCTACACCCCCCCATCCACCCTAATGGATTCACCAACATTTATTGCAAGTTTACTGTCTTTAGGATAGTCATGACAAATGGGTTCCTCTCCTCCCACTAGGACTTTCTAGCACCTCCAAGGGTCACTAAATGTCTCCACACACCTTTACCAATTGTTTCCCACTCATCAAACCCACTCTTTTCATCTTATTCATAAGATCTTAGTCCACTAATCTTTTAGGGTTCAGTCATAGGCTCAATTTAGGACAGTCATATTAATAATGGTCAATCTAATCCACCAAGGACCACAATGCCTTGGGAAGGGTCTGCACTAACCCCTCACACCCCTTACTACCTTCCTAAAATCTTCCAAGTTTACTTTCACTCTTATATCCACCCAAACAACTCCAATCTTGTTGTCTTTAGCAGTCCGAGAAACAAAATCAGTCACTTTACAAGTTGTATTCCTTCATTTTTTTTTCTTGGATCTCTCCTATACTCTTGAGGCTGCTTCTTGAATCTTTTGTTCATGGATACCTGAAATTTGATTATGAAAACTATTAGAGGAAGAATACATGAGGAGCAAAGGGTCCTTTTAGGTCAACATGGAAGAGACCAAAAAGCATCAATGTTGCACATCATCACCAAAAGATAACACAAAAGCACATATACAACACAACATGTATACAACATATAGAAGAATAAAGATACAAATGCAAGAATGCCACATCTAAACAAGGGCTAGAACCCACTATGAAATATAGTTTACACTTGTCCTTGAACTGAGAACTTCAACATTTTAATGGACTACATAGGGAATTGCCTTAAAAAATGAGCTGACTTCACATAAAATTGGTCTAGGGTAGAAATAATGGTAAAAGGAACATCTAAGCTTTTAAATTCAACTTTAACTTGAGGGTGATGGAACCAATTGTGGGACAAGTGAAACCATCATACACCTTAATCAAGACTTCATATTTATGATAATTGTCTCGATATAATGCATATGTGAAAAGATATTCTTTTGTATTCATATTAACCATACGTAGTGGATCAATAAGCACCCTACATGTGGGTTTGTCATTAGTTATAGAAGTAATGTATATTGGTCCATCAGGTGTATGCTTTGAGTTACCACTTTGGGTAAAGGTGATATTAGGTTCAATATTAGGTTTTAGTATATCTTGTTTGGGAACTGGTTTCATCACGCTCACTAGATGTACAACTTAGTTGGTAACTCCAAGGGTCACCTTTTCATCCTAGTGACTACTTTCAATCTTATGAATATCATTGTCCCTTGATAAGGCATTTTCTTCATTGATGTTGAAATTTATCCCTAATGCCTTTATCATATGACTGGATTCTATGATGCTATACATTGTCTTGTGTTTTTTCTTTCCTGACTACCATAGTTGCTCATACACCTCTTAATTACTTTAATACTTATCTTGGTTCTATGTTGAGGCTTTAAACTATCAATGTAGCTTGATCATTGACATTTTGTGACAATGGATGCATTCTATTGTGACCAATTCTCTTGATAGTCTATATAACTGTGAATTGTCCTTTTGTTTAAATGATGGTACTATTTTGACTGTGTATTGTAGGTCTATGAGACTTTGGGACTATCAAATATTTATTCATATTGCTACTACGATACTATCATGCTCTCATTCATCTAAACCTTATACCCCTTTAACCCTGAATCATTGTAATCATGGTAAGACCACTCATGTTATTTTTTTCTTGAGTACCCTCTAGAGGGGGCATCATCCTAATTTTTCTACCCTACTATTGATACCCCAAAATACAATAACAATACCTAATACCCCTAGCATGTCAGTCATCACCAAGCTTTTGTATTTGGCATAAGTGAAAGGTTGAAGCTACAAAAAATTTCTTTAACTCAATACAAGACCTCACATACTATAACTAAAATCATATAAAAATAATCCCTGATAGACCTAAAAATGATCAGCAAAATAACCCTCATTAAGTAACATTCTATGTATATATCAAGATAGCTAACCTAATCTAATAAGTCAGGATTGAACTTGGCTATCGACATAGTTATACCGAACACAAATGATGAGATGCCTATCAGAATAGTCACTAAAGGTGGAATAGTAATATTTTGTAATCCCGATAGAGTATAGGTATCCTGACACACATCTAGGGGTAGTTTGTAACGATGCAAGCCCTATTGAAATAACATATAATATTGGGGTAGGTACAAAAGGCTATCCAAACAATGTAAACTTATAGTCATTGAGGTAAGGAGTTATATAGGGGTAGTTCAATATTTGAGAAAGCTTATCAAATCTTATTCCATATTTGCAATGCTTTATATTCCTTGATGGCAATTATTATTATTTTTTTAAAATATAGCCTGTTCATCGGAATTTCGATGAGCATGCCCAACATAGGCCCTAATGAGAATGGTGTATCTGTGATGAAATATTTCATCACAGGCACAACACTCTCATCGAAGCTTCCTTGCATTTGTTGTCGGTATTCCGACAAAAAAGCGCACTATGCTTCGATAGGAATGTTGTACCTGCAATGAAAAATTTTGTTGTAGGTACACCATTCCCATCAGAGCTTCCTTGCATTTGTTGTCAGAATTCCAACAAAAAAGGGTACTATGCTCCAACAAGAATGTTGTACCTGCGATGAAATTTTTTGTTGCAAGTGCACCATTCTTGTCGAAGCATAATGCCCTTTTTTGTCAGAATTTTGACGAAAACCCCGCTCCATGGTTTGTTGGAAGATTGGTGACTTTGTCAGAATTCCAATGAATTACCTTGGTAGAAGAAGGCCATATCAGATCAGCTAATAAACTGAAAGATGGAGAATCATTGGTGATGAGGAGATCTTTGTGCTATACGAGAGATGATGAAGAATCCTTGTAGAGGAGGAATTTGTTCAAGACCAAATGTAAGGTATCTGGTAAGTGTTGTAAAGTTATAATTGATAGTGGTAGTTCAAATAATCTTGTTTCAGAGGAGATGGTGAATATGTTGAACTTGGAGAGATTGAAGTACCCAAAACCTTATCAGATAGCATGGATTTAGGATAACCATAAGATACTAGTAAGTGAACAATTTTTGGTGAAATTGAAGATTGGATCTTATCATGATGAAGTTTTATGTGATATTATGCCTATGGATATTTGTCATATTTTGTTGGAAAGACCTTGGTAGTATGATAGACAATCAATACATGATGGGAGAAATAACATATACACTATTGTTGCAAATGGGATGAAGAAAATGATTTTTACCCTTGGAGGAGCCTCTGAAGATTGAAGTTTGTACCAGTGCTAGACTCTGTTTGGTGGATGGAAGGAAATTCTTGGATGGGATGAGATATGAGAATGTATGTTTTTCTTTAGTTCCTAGGAAGACTAACAATCTAGAGCATGAAGAAGAAGAACCGTATGACATAAAGGAGTTGTTGATAGAATATGGACACATCATTTTAGATAATGTACCTGATGGATTACCGCTTATGATAAGTATCAATCATTGCATGGACCTGATTCCCAAATCTAGTTTGCCTAATAAAGTAGCACACCAGATGACACCGACGAAGAATGAGGAGCTGAACAGACAAGTACATGATTTTTTGAGGAAAGGTTTGATCAGAGAAAGTTTAAGTCCTTGTGCAGTGCCAGCAGTGTTAGCACCTAAGAAGAATGGAGAATGGAGGATGTGTATTGATTATAGAGAAATAAATAAGGTCACAGTGAAGTACCAATTTCCTTTTCCTAGGATGGATGACATAATGGATTGTTTGAGTGGAGCCAGATACTACACAAAGATAGACCTGAAGAGTGGATACCATTAGATCAGAATCAGAAAAGGAGATGAGTGGAAAATAACATTTGAGATAAACGAGAGACTGTATGAATGGTTTCTAATGCCTTTTGGATTGAATAATGCACCAAGTACCTTCATCAGGTTGATGAATGAGGTAATGAAGAAATTCTTGGGTAAGTTTGTTATTGTGTATTTGGATGACATTTTTAATTTCGGTAAAAGCAAGGAAGAACATGTGTTGCATTTGAGACAAGTTTTGCAGAGGTTGAGAGAAGAGAAGTTGTTGATAAATATTAGGAAGTGTAGTTTCATAAAGAAAGAACTATTCTATTTGGGATTTGTGATATATGCAGATGGATTGAAGATGGACCCTAAGAAAGTAAGAGAAATTGTTGAATTGCCTACACCAGAAAGCATTGGAGAGGTAATATCATTTCATGGATTGGCTAGTTTCTATTGCAAGTTTATCAAAAAATTTAGTTTAGTTTGTATCCCTATGATAGAAATAATGAGAGGAGATAAGAAGGATTTTAAATGGACAATCTGAGCAAATACAAGCTTTGAATTGTTTAAGTAGAAGGTGACAGAGCATCCTGCGTTAGCTTTAATGAATTTTAGCAAAGTATTTCAAGTGGACTGTGATGCAAATGGGAGTGCAATTGGAGCAGTATTAAGTTGGAAAGGTAGGTCGATATTGTATTTCAATGAGAAATTGAATGATGCAAGGAGGAGATATTATTTGTATGATCAGGAATTTTATGCCATATCAAGCATTGAAGAAGTGAGGACATTATTTGTTGCCTAAGGAGTTTGTCTTGTATACTAATCATCAGGCTTTGCAATATTTAAATAGTCAGAGTAAATTGAATCAGAGACATATGAGATGGATGCAGTTCTTGCAAAGTTATACCTTTTTGTTGAAGCATAGAAGTGGGAATTCAAATAGAGTTGTTGATGCTTTGAGCAGAAGGAGGAACTTGCTGACAGAGATGAGGGTGGAGGTATTAGGTTTTGAAGGATTCAAGAACATGTATGAGGATAACCCAGATTTGGTAGAACCTTGGAAAGCTTGTAAGGAACTAGTTATGGTGGATAGAAGTAAGTGGTTGGACTGTTTCATTCAACATGAGATGTTGTTTAGAGGAGTTCAATTATGTATACCTATGAGTTCTATGAGAGAGATTTTGATAAAGGAGAAGTGTAGTGGAGGATTAGTCAGACACTTTGCTATTGATAAGACATTGGCACTGATTAGTGAGAATTATTTTTAGCCTCAGATTCATAAGGATGTTAAGAAATTTGTGCAAAGTTGTAGGATTTGTCAACTTACAAAAAGTATTAGTCAAAATGTTGGATTGTATAACCCTTTGACAATTTTGAAGAGACCTTGGGAAGACATAAGCATGGATTTCATACTTTGATTGCCTAAGACACAAAGAGGAAATGATTCTTTATTTGTGGTGGTAGATATATTCTCAAAAATGGCACCTTTCATACGTTGTAAGAAGACAACAGATGCAGTGCATGTTACTGGCCTATTTTTCAAGGAAGTAGTGAGATTACATGGATTACCTAAGAGCATAGTTTCTAATAGAGATACTAAGTTTGTTAGATACTTTTGGAGAACACTTTAGAAGAAGATGAAGATAGATTTGAAGTTCAATTCTACTTTTTACCCACAGAATGATGGACAGACAGAGGTAGTGAGTAGAATTTTTGGAAATTTGTTGAGATGCTTAGTGGGAGACAAAATCAGAAGTTGGGACTTGACCCTTGCACAAGAAGAGTTTACCTACAATAATTTAGTAATTTAGAGTACCAAAAGAATGCATTTTGAGATTGTTACTAGAGCACACCCTAAAGGCATATCAGAGTTGAGAGATATCAGTAATAAAGATAAAAGGAGTGCTGAAGAAGAAGAATTTGTAGAGCATATGAAGACAGTGCATAATCAGGTTAAACAACATTTGGAAGACATGAACAAAAAATATAAGGAGAAAGAAGATGAGAAGAGGAGACATAAGGAATTTGAAGTTGGCATTGAGGTGATGGTATATCTTAGCAAAGAGCGATTCCCAGTTGGAACCTATCATAAGTTGTAGATGAGGAAGTTTAGGCCTTGTAAGATCTTGAAGAAATTGAGTTCCAGAAATGCATATGAAGTAGAGTTACTGGATAGTTTGGAAATTTCACTTATATTCAGCATTGTAGATCTACATCAGTATCATGAGATATAATTCAGTGAAGACAGTGTTCCAAAATTGGATAAGTAGATACCCCAGAAGGAACTAGATCAGATTGAGGACATTTTGGACACTAGGATTGGACGTAGCACCCAAAGCAATTAGTACAAAGAGTCTCTTGTGAAGTGGAAAGACAAACCAATTGAAGATTCATCATGGATCTCTTAGGAAGAGGTAGGTCCTCTTTACTTTCCTTTGACCCCAACAAAGTGAGGGACTCACTTTTCAACAACCCCAAATGTTTGATGCAGGAGCATCCCTGGTTCATGGCAATCTTGCATCAACCAAAAACACCTTTTTCTTTCAATTTGTTCCTATTTTGCAGTTTCAGCATTTCATTTTGTGTTTATGTGCATTTTCTCACCGAATCTTGCAGAGCTATATTTTGATTGTGGACATGTTCATTTGCCTTACCCTAAGTTTACGTGACGTTTGGATCTTTTTTTCGGCAAGTTATCACTTCTGGAATTTGGAACAATTTTCTGGCTTAGAACATTGGAACCGCTTGGACCTATTTCCTATTTGGCAGATCTTGCGGATCATTTCCATAGATTACGAAGCTTTTTTTCATTGTTTCCAATGTTCCTTGGGTGTGGTTGACCTTCCCTGGGGTTCGCACTTCATTCTTTGGATTTTTTGAAGGGATCTCATTGGTGGAAGCCGACCTCGTTGTTTTACACGTTTCATTCTTGTTCATCGGCATTTGTTCCATCTTGGGCTGACGTGGATCATTCTTGATCATATAAATCAATATAATTGAGCATTATAATTCAAAGATTAGAACATAGAATAATAATCCTAAGTTTATGAGGTCTGGAGTTGGCTCACATTCTTGCTTGAGCCGAATGTTGCAAAAAACACATGTTTTGTACTCAAGCCTGTGAAATGAATCTTGTAAGTGCGCATGTTGTCGACAGTTTGTAACTGATTCTCATGATATAATAAAGTATGTTTTGCATTGCCTCCATCACTTTGAGTTATTTTGTTGTGTAACTCTTGTTGCATGGTCTGAATTGTTCTCCTTAATGATTCTCCCACTGTGACTGCACTATATCAATTAACTCCCCAAAATGAACCCCAAGCTAGAATCATGCAATCCACATTAAATTGAATACATATAAGGCATATTGTACATTTAGATATTAAATTGCCACTATTATATTAAATATTATTAATACATGCACTATAATTGACAACAATTCACATATGACCAACTATGCACATGCAGTCTTTACTAATCATTCACAAATATGCATTGGGGTTATTAGACATTACCAAATTAGTAACCGAAGGTGCAAACACTTCAATTTAAGAAAAATCATCAAAATTAGGAACAATGGCTATGGTTGGGTAACATTAATGGCTAGTGTGCTATCTCATATAACCACCATTGGGATATGCGCACACTCAAACTTGTGGAGCCGAGTAGAGTCAATACCCTGTACCTATAGCCACTAGAATATTCATGTGTAAATTGTACCTACTCATACATATACATGTATATAAAAATAATCAAAGTAATTAAAATCATCAAAATGGGTTTTTAACATTGCATGCAGTCTAATATATTCAAATGATGCAATATCATCCCTTTCACATCTAACCATTAAATAAATATCAATGATAACAACATCATCTAATCTACTGCCTTAATTAATAGAATCAATATTATTTCATTAAAACAATAAACATATTATCATTCCCCAAATGGTCAACATTATAACATCAAATGCACACCTCATTCAGAATACAACATAGGTATCCATGCTTAATCAATATCACACAAGGCATGCATTATCATTTACATAGGACAAAGAATTCATATTTCATTATAGTTTTCACTAATGCAATATTATGCAAATTACATTTATTCAATCGCACATCATTAAACAATTTCATATATTTCAAGGAGTTTCTATCACATCTTATCAAGGAAAACATCTTCTAATTCTTCTATTGAACTACAGTTCTAACTAGTCACAATCACATGTGGTACATTCTTTGTGATGATCTCCCTTGTACATACTATTAGAGGTTCACAATAAACATGATAGAAATAACACAACACAAAACAGGGCCAACAATGTCAAACATTTCGAATAGTCACCATAAGGTTCAAACAGAGAAAACCCAAGTTGGGGGGAATCATCAAATTTAATATTAAATTATAGAAACACACGCAATATCAACAATAAATAAAGTATGAAAAGTATCACAAAATAGGTAGATAGGAGAGTTTGGTGACTAATTCCAAGCATAAGAAAGTCCAAAAATCCAATGTTAGCTCACACAACACATAAATAATTCACCAATAACCAAAACAAATCATCAATCACATAACATATCCACATAACTAAGTGACTAGCATCAGCCACATTTAAGGGAGTAACCACTACACGATACCCAAGTGTAGCGTCGTAAATTGTACGCACTTGCTAGGGTGGTACAATTTCACACCTAGTTTAGCACCCGCCTTGGTGCATTTTACATTTTGCATTGCATTTCTCCTTTAGCACTTAATTAATCAAATTAATTAGGTCTAAGGTCCTATTTCATCGTCCTCTGCATCATAAAGTTGGGCCCTTTCGTTAAAGCGTGCCCTTTTCATTTTATTCCTCCAATACATCACTCAATCAAAAACCCTAATTAAGTCCTATTTTGAACTTGGGGGCTTGGTTTCGGGGGTCAAAACATCTTGAAATCACCTGTAACTTCGGGATTCCCTCTAAAATCATCATATCCAATGGCCCTAAAAATTTGGTGAAAAGTTGTCGGGACCGTGGCGCCCAGAGTGCACATGGTCCTGGACATTTTTCCCGAAATTTTAGGAGCACAATCCAATCATAAAATAAAGCTGAACCCCAAGAAATTGGCGGGAAATTCAATCTCTAGGTCGGCCAAAAGATGAAATTACGACCTAGGGTTTCATACATAAGAGCTCTCTTTCTTCATTTGAAGGGATCCGATTTTTGTTTTCAGGAACCTCATATGCAGCGAAAGAGCAGATCTTTGAAGACTTCAACAACATTCAACATCCCTCTATCAAGCATTTATCAATTTCATTCATCCATTTAGGGCTTGGAAGACATTGAAGAACAATAGGAGATTACCGACTGAAGATTGGCTTGTACTCCTCCCTTGGGGGTTGGGTATGATTTCATGTTGTTTTCATGTCTTTGCATAAGCTTCAATATATCCATTATTCATGCTTTAGATCACTTTGCATCTTGATTTAGAGCATTTACATCGTCATTTACAAGCAATTAGGGTTTACTTTCTAGGTTGCTCTAGTTTGCTTGCTTGCATTTTAGGACCTTGCACACACATTAGGTCTGCACCCACAATACAATACAACTTGGCTATTCATGGAGGCAGAAATCACCAAAGTGGGGGTTTGACTAAGGCAAAACCCTATATAGCCGCCCATACCCTTTTCAGATATAAGTGCAGGTTTCGGGACTCGGATGACGCCGCAGGTGACAGATCCGAGAAAAGCAGGTCGAGACAACACTCCACACCAAATTGCAGAGCAAAAGACCTGGACAGGGGCATGGGGCACCCTGGTCCTGCCAAGACAGGGGCGTTGGGTGCCCTGGTCCCTAGGACAGAGGCGCTGGGCGCCCTGGTCCTCCCGACAGACAGCATTTATGACAGTTTCTAGAGTGCAAGATAGCAATTTCAGGAGCAGTTTCCAGCACTGTATCAGGACAGTGGCGCCCGCACCCCCGTCCCAAACATTTTCAATCAGATTTTGACTCTGGGTATGCATCTGCATTCTTATTTCATTCTTGTATTTACAGTTGTTCATTGTTTAATCTCAATTCTGCAATCTTGTTATTCGTTTGTACATGCATTTTGGGATTAGTACTTGAACTTGCATCATTTTATCTTTCAATTTCAACAAAGGAATAGAAATCCTAATAGGTAGCCTGTGGCTCTCTCTTTCACAAAAAGAAGTAGCAAATTGTGTGATACCTCTAGGCTCTTTCGTATTCCGTAATGTGTGTCAAAAGGTAGGATTAGGGCATGTTAACCTAGTCTCGCTTTTTCCCCTACACATTTTGGTGAACCCGACGTGAAACTATCATTGCTTCCTCTTGCTAGATCTAGATCTAGATTTAGTGTGTTTTCATTTCATTTTCATTAAAAAAGAAAAAAAAAAGTGTGTTTCTTTGCATTGTGTATTTAAATTTTATGCAACCTTTATTTCAAAATGTCAGATTTTTATTTGCAAAATGTTCATGCTTTCGATGATTATTATGAGTATAGCCAAGATGAATTAGATGAAGCTTTAGATGAGTTTTTGAACCCTAAAGATGCCAAACCTTCATTTTACCAAAAACTCATAAACCTTGTTACTATGCCATTTAAATATGATGAGAAAGATAAGTTGAATGGTTCCTCTCAAGGGTAGATTCCTATCAACTCTTCCACTGAATCTAGTAACATGGTTGTGTTCAATAATCCCCTCTATGAGGAGATGTCTCCTTTTGAATGAAAAGATAGACCTTTTAATCAATATGATCATGCTTTGTTGGATGATGCTATTGATGACTTTGTGGCTTTATCGAAATCTTTAAATAAGAACAAGACTTCTAAATTGGTTAACATGATAAACCTGAATGAACATAATAAGCCTCTCTTTGAAGTCCAAGGTGCTTATCCTTCTCCCACCTTTCAAGTTCCTAAATCACCTCTCCTTACTATCCAAGGAGGGTATGATCATGATTCCTTTCGTACTCTGAATAAACCAATTATCACCGTGCAAGGAAAAAAATCTATAAGTCCTTATAGTTATGCCAAGCAATTAACTAGAGAGAGTTATCATGCGGTTGCCCATACTTATCACACCAGAAATAATAGGCAGCCTAATCCTCCTCCTGTTATTCTGGTTTCTCTTCCTAATCCTCAACCAATTCTTCCACAAGCTCCCCGCATTTCACAAGTTATGGGTAAAGAATATGATCTCATAGAACAACTTAAAGCTACCCCTGCTAAGATATCCCTTTGGGATTTGATTCAAACTTCTTCCGCTCATCATGGAATGTTACAAGATGCCTTGAAAGATTTTAATGTTCCTCCACCGAATACATCTAGTAATATAGCATCTTTAGTTAACTCTGTGATGAATCCTCAAGCTCAAATTGTGTTTACCCAAGATGAGTTGCCTACTAGTGAAATTCAACAACAATATGATCCCTTGATGATTGTGGTTATCATGAAAGACACTGCTATAAGACAAACACTGTAGATAATGACTCTGGCCTTAATGTGTGTAGCATTAATTTATTGCATAAAATGAATGTGGATACATCTCTCATTGAGCCTGACTCTCATCCCATTCGAGGCTTTGACAATGTGACTAAGACTTCATTAGGTATTATCACCTTACCTCTCACAGTAGGACCTGTTACTTTGCCTACTCCTATCCATGTTATGTCAGGAAATTTAACATACAACTTGTTATTAGGGAGGCCTTGGATTCACAGTATGCAAGCTGTCCCCTCTACATTGCATAGACAAGTTAAATTTATCTATAACAATAAGACATATACCTTGATAGGTGATACTAATTTCCAAGCTTGTCTACAAACATCTACTTCCAAAGGGGGTTCTTCTAAGCCATCCTCGTCTAGTGATGACTCTTTAAACAAGATACCTATCGATGAATCCTCTCTCTCTGATGATCAAAATTCTTTGGATGAGTCTGGAGCTCCTGAAGAAGATTCTTCTCGACTTGAAGCTACACATAAGAAAGATTTTGATCCTGAGAAGGTTCTCGCAGAAGACGATTGGGGATCTCTTGATTTCAATCCCACCTTTGTAGGTGAATATAAGGTTCCTTCTAGAGAGCTTAAGGTTGAAAAGAAGGAAGAAGCTAAAAATCAGTCAATTTTACCTCAACCTATGAGTAATAATTTTGTGGCCGCTTCTCAAACTTCTTCTCCTCACACCTCTAATTATGAAGAGTTTGATTCTTTGTCTTATGAAAAACCACCTTCTCTTTCTAAAATGGTTGATCGTTATGGTCGTGGTTTTCGCATTTTTGTTAAGCATGGGTATCATGGAAATGGTTGTGGTGCTCATGAACAAGGGATAAAAGTTCCTCTAGAGACTAATTTTCACAATTATGCCTTTGGACTTGGCTATAATCCCTGCAAACGCATTAAAGCTTCTAAAAGACCATGCATTAGTGTTAATGCTATTTCTACATCTCTATCAATGCAACACCCTGAGTATATTGATGGGGATCCTTCGTGTGCCTATGCTTTGGATGTCTTCCCTACCGATGATGCTTTAGCTAAATTCTTGGGAGCCTATGACACTCTTCCTCATTATCATCACAATAGGGGACTCCCTTATTGTTTGAACACTGAAGCCTATTTTGGAAAAGAGATCGATAATGATGAGATTGTGAAAGAATTCCCTCAGTTAAAAGATACTCCTCAACAAATTAATCTTCTCATAAGTGACACCACTGATGTTAAGATGGATCCTTGCAATAAAGAGAAAGTTATTAAAATTGGAAAATGTTTGGATGAAGAGGAACAAAAACAATATGAAGATTTATTGCATGAATTCCTCGAGATCTTTGCTTGGACATACTCTGACATGCCTGGTATCGATCCTAAGATTGTTACTCATAACATTGTCTTAGTTCCTGATGCTAAGCCCGTGAAACAAAAGATTCAAAAAATGAATCCTAAGGTGGCTCTGCTTGTTAAGGCTGAGATTGAAAAATTATTGGAGGCTGGATTTATTCGCCCTACTGACTATTCCCCATGGATTTCAAACATTGTCACTGTGGCTAAACCAGATAATAAAATAAGAATGTGTACCGATTTGCGAGATTTAAATAGGGCTTCTTTAAAAGATGATTTCCCTCTTCCAAACATTGACATGATAGTTGATTCTACGGCAGGACATGCCTTGTTATCCTTCATGGATGGTTTTTCAGGATACAATCAAATTTTCATTAACCCTCAAGATCAATTCAAAACCGCTTTCACCATTCCTTGGGGTACGTTCTGTTGGATAATGATGCCTTTTGGACTTAAAAATGTCGGTGCAACTTATCAACGAGCGACGACCCTTATCTTCCATGATTATATGCATAAGATTTTAGAGGATTATGTGGATGATATTTTAGCCAAATCCATTCTTCGCATAGATCACATTAAAATCCTTCATCAAATCTTTGAAAGAGTTTGTAAATATCACATGCGCTTGAATCCCCGAAAATGTGTTTTTGGTGTGGATAGTGGAAAACTATTAGGATTCATAGTTTCGCATCATGGGATCGAGGTGGACACTAAGAAAATAGATGCTATTGTCAACATGCCACCTCCTAGAAATGTGTCTCAACTTAAAAGCTTACAAGGAAAGATTCAAGCTATTCGTAGGTTCGTATCTCAACTTGCGGATCGTACCTTTCCTTTTACTCAACTTCTTAAAAAGGATATCACTTTTCAATGGAACGAAGATTGTCAGCAAGCATTTGAAGATTTAAAAGTGTATTTGGCTAGTCCTCCTATTCTTCAACCTGTCGAACCTTCTAAACCTTTCCTTCTGTATACAGCTGCTTCCTCTCATGCTCTCGCAGCATTGTTGGCACAATATGATAAAGATGGTAAGGAATGTTCAGTTTATTACATAAGTCGTACCTTACTCGATTATGAGACCCGATATTCTGCGATAGAAAGACAATGCTTGGCCTTGGTGTTTGCAACTCAGAAATTGAGACATTATCTTTTAAATTCAGAAGTCCACGTCATGGTAAAGTTTGATCCTTTGAAGCATCTTTTCTCTAAAACTGATTTATCAGGATGCCTAGCTAAGTGGGTTATGATGTTAACCGAATTTGACCTTAAATTTGTTTCACAAAGAGAAATTAAAGGGCAAGCATTGACCGATCACTTAGTTGAGGCCCCTTCACCTTTCTCCATCCCTAATTCTAAGTCTTTCCCCAATGACTTCATTCTTTCTATAAAGAAAGATGAAACTTGGGAATTATACTTTGATGGTTCTAAGTGTCGTACGGGATTGGGGGCAGGTGTTGTTCTGATTTCTCCTACAAGGAAATCTATTCCCTTATCCTATCGTCTAAATTTCCTGTGTACCAATATCATTGCTGAGTATGAGGCTCTTATAGCGGGACTAAAAGCAGCCTTAGCTCTGAATATAAAGCACATACATATTTATGGAGATTCACAATTGATTATAAGACAAGTAACAAGAATGTATCAAGCAAAACAAGACAAATTATCACAATATAAAGACCTTGCTATCTCTTTATTTCAAAAATTTGATTCTTATACCATGGAACCTGTTCCTCGAAAAGATAATCGACATGCGGATGCAATGGCATGTGTGGCCTCTCTTGTATCTTTAGAGGACCCTGTGGTTGATCTTAAATTTGTTATTCACAACCTTATTTCTCTAGCTATTGTAGACGATTCTAGCTTGGTAACATGTTGTGACTTTGTAGATTCAGATGAATGGTATTCGCATATCATAAGATATTTGACTGATGGTACCTTTCCTGATTCTGCCAATAGGAACACTAGGGCTAGAATCCGCAAGCTGTCTGGTAGCTATATCATTCTTTCTAATGTCCTTTACCAAAGGGGTTATGACGGTCTTCTCCTTCACTGTCTTAACAAATTGGAAATCCCCGTTGCTCTTGAAGAGGCACATTCAGGTGCCTGTGGGGGGCATTTTGGAGGGAAACCCTTGGTTCAAAGATTGCTTCATATCAGATACTATTGGCAAACTATGCAGAAGGATTCTTTTTCGTTTGTTAAGAAATGTCATCAATGTCAACAACACAATAATCTGATTCATGCTCCTGCCCAAGAACTTCATTCTCAAGTAGCTTCTTGGCCTTTCTCCGCATGGGGTTTGGATCTCATTGGTAAAATCTCTCCTCCTTCATCTCAAGGACACACCTTCATTATAACTGCAACAGATTACTTTACGAAGTGGGTAGAAGCTATTCCCCTTCGCTCTGCTACTGCTGAAGTGATTTGTCAATTTCTTTTAGAAAACATCATTTCTCGATTCGGGATACCTTCCACTATAATCTCAGATAATGGGACATCATTTAAGAACAAGGACGTGAAGAAATTCCTCGAGAAGTATCATATCAAACATCGATTTTCTACACCATACTATCCTCAGTCAAATGGTCAAGCTGAATCATCCAATAAGATAATTGAACAAATTCTTTGCAAAACCGTGAATAAGCATGGTAAGGATTGGAGTAATCAGCTAATCTATGCTCTTTGGGCCTACTGAACGAGTGTACGAATTGCTACAGGAACTACTCCTTATAATCTTGTTTATGGTGCTAACGCTATTATGCCTTTAGAGTTAGAGATTCCATCACTTAGGGTTTCTCTCAAAGGTATAGTAGATGATGACTCTTATAGAGAACAACGACTTCAACAGCTTGAGATGCTTGATGAACAGCGTATAAACACTCTTGAGCATATTCAAGCGTATCACAAAACTTTACAACGAAGCTATAATGATAAGGTTATTCAACGTTCCTTCTCAGTAGGTGACTTAGTCCTCTATGAGAATCAGCGCAATGTGAATGCCTTATTTCCAGAAAAGGGAAAATTTAGTCCTAATTGGCTTGGACCATACATCGTTATTGAAGATTATGGATCAGGTGCTTACAAAATAGTGGATGTAGACAGTACGCCTCTTAAAGAACCTATAAATGCTATGCACTTGCGTAGATATTATGCTTAATTCTTCATTCCTTATTTATTTTAGTTCTTCAACATTGGGTAATATGTTAGTATCTCCTAATTAGAGCAAAATAGAATTAAATGTTATGGTGTTTAATCTATATTGCTTCGTTCTTGACAAGCGTGTTTCTTTACTTTATAGTTTATCTTGAATTCATTTATGTAAATTGTAAAAGATTTACATCTCCATTATGCTAGCATATTTCGCAATGTCTTCTATGTTAAGTGGAATCGTATCATGTTGTGTTTAAGTTCAAAATTAAATCACATTAGTTATATGATTCTCAGACTTAATGCATATTTCTTCCCTATCATCAATGTAGTACTTGATTAAATATTTTAATTAAGTCACACATGTATCAATTTAATCATGAAGCATTGAGAAATCAATCACATAGAAATTAAATCCTGAACATACATGTACACCTACCAAATGTATTAGATTTAATCAAAACAAAATATACATTGTTTTAAGCATTAAAGATAACACATTTGAGACAAAAGAGAAGCATGTATATATATATATATATATATATATATATATATATATATATATATATATATATATATATATATATATATATATATATATATATATATATATATATATATATATATATATATATATATGTGTGGATCGTATACAAATATAGGTCATTGTACATCCAAAATATGACCTATCCTACATCATAAAATCATCTCCTATCCCTAGGGCTGGTGGCTGGAGAGTGTAAACTAGATGCTCCCTCCTGATCTGGCCGTGCAGGTGGACCCATAGGTGTGTAGCACGATATAGATCGTGAGTGACTCCGAGAGGAACTCCTACGATCCCTATCCATAAGGATCACGCAATAGGAGGTAGCCTCGGCCTAAGCAGCTGCTAGATCTTGCCACGCCCACTGAAGGTCCTCTGATAGGACTCTCTCTCTCTCCCTCCATATGTCTACTTATACTCGGAATGGGGAAAACAAGTCCTCATGCCAACTCGCGTTCCCCTGAGGCCTATAAGCAATCTAGGAGGAACTAGGGATTTGTGGCATTATGGAAATGTCTGTCACTGCTTGCTGAATCAGGGAACGCCACTCCTGCACATTAGTTGTAGCAGTAGAATAGATTTTTGTATTAGTACCATTCTATATCATCAAAACATTAATCAATCAATATAAACCTACTATACCTGGATCTCCCTCACGCCAGTAGGGATCATGGTATGGTAGCATCTGTGACTGGGAACTACTAGGCTCCCCTCACTCAAATAATCTGTGCACGATGGGTGTAGGCTGGAAGGTACTAGAAACAGGTCTTCGTATCGCCTCGTGTTCCCCCTTTTGGGGAATAAGAGGAGGATCCAGAGCTATGGTATCATCTCCTGAATGGTGGGGAGCTACATCTGACCCCTCCTCATCATCTCTATCCTCCTCCTCCTCCTTTTCCTCCTTGTCATCCTCATCCTCATCCTCATCTGCATCCTCACCTGCATCCTCCTCATCCTCATCTCTATCTGTGTCCTCCTCCTCCTCCTCCTCGGCACTAGGCTGATCTCCTGTGGGTGGATCAGGATCTCCTACCTCCTCATGACCCTCTCCCTCCTCTGGCTCCTCTGACCTGGATCCCTGGTCCTCATCTTAGTCTCCATGTCTCCATGGGCCTGGATGGCCTGTCAGGTGATCTGGTGGAAAGATAGGCCCTAGGTATGATCTCATAAACCATGAGACATACCTGCGTTGTGCTCTAGGCTCTACAGAGTAATCAATGAATACATCCTGATCAGATCCCTCTATATCTCTAGTCTCGATGTCATCTATCGTCGGTCTCGCTACTACTCTAGGCCTGGGAAGGACTCGTGAGTGTCGAGTATAGATGGGTACATCGGCTGGAACACACTGCTTTAGCCCAAACTGCCTCCATACTCGATCGAAGTAGAATGGGACTATGATATGTGACTATCATCTCCGCAGTAGGTGGTTCCTCTGTAAGCATGCTAACTGTCTCTCCATCCCATCCCATCTGTGCATATGCAGATAGCGTCTCCATACTATCACCTCGGCTATCAATCTATCAAATATCACTCTCTAATATAACAGATCCCCAAATCTCCACTCGCTGGTAAGTGGATAAGAAAACACCCTAGGTCGCTCGCTAGCCGTACTCATCAGAAAGCTGACAGGCCTGGTGCATATGAAGTGCTCAAATATCCACACCTGCAGAACTGTGCATGTCATCAAGCTGCAACCCTGTCCAAACACATACTCCTCAAGGTCATGATAGAGATGTGCAAGCATACTCTGACCCCAAGCATATACTCTCCTATGTCTCTCCATAGCTCTGATGCACCATGTGAGACCCCCATGCATATGCGTACCTCGCCCATTAGGGCAGACGACTAGTGCTATGATGGTGATCATAAGGCGTCTCACAAGGGGCACCTCTCCTGTAGGATGTAAGAGCCAGCTGACCATGATGTGACCTCTCGTCTCGCTCGGCATGACTCTCCCTATGCAATATACCTGCTCTCTCTGATGGTCCTCCGTTGACCGATCGGTTGCGTATGTCACAGTAGCTCCTCTGATAGGAAGATGAAGTATGCGGTACACATCCTCAAGTGTAACCGTCAGCTCCCCTACTGGAAGATGAAATGTGCATGTGTAAGGATCCCATCGCTCCATCAATGCCATCAGCATCGCAGGATGGAACCGAATGGCTGGCATGAGGATGGCACACCATAATCCCACAATCGACAATGTGTCTCTCTCTGCCTGAGTCAGCCGCAGAATCTGATCTCGCAAACTGCGAAGAATCTGTCCCGTCGTATGCTCTCTCATGTATGGGAGACCCTGCAACACAAAAACATAACTGTAATCAGTACTCAATCATCAAAATCACTCATGCAAACTGTCAAACATCGTATGCTAACCCTGAAATTCCTCGCCAAGTCCTGTCAGGGACCATGGCACCCTGATTGGGACCATGGCGCCCTGTCAGGGACCATGGCGCCCTGAGGGGACCATGGCGCCCCACAGGGACCATGGCGCCCTGGGTGGTGCCCAGGTCAGACTTCAGGGCCCGCAAACGATCATAGAAAGTCAAATGAGGAAAATCAAAGGTCAACATTTAGTCAAATCACCTCGTCCAGTGGCTCGTCGTCGATCACGGCCTGGCGTAGGATCTCAATCCTCGTGGGATGCTCCAGTCGTCGTGAAGGCATGATGATGGCTATGTGGGCTCCGCTGCAATAAACAATATTCTGAAATCAACAAAGTGACAAATGCAAATGTCACTTTCAAAGTATATACTTTCATTCCTTTACCTTTACTTTTGAAACCCTAATTTTCCTCTATCACTCATTTCATCATAACTTGAGTTTGGGAGATGTGATTTTCAAGCCGTTTGTTGCGTGGGAATCGTATTTTCATTCCCCTACTCTCGGGATGTTCCAAAAAGTGCTCTGATGAAGCCTATTCAGTGAACATCCCTCATCAATACTCTCTTACACAATTTGTCGTAAGTAAACATGCTACCCTGTTTCACCTCCCTAATAAGCAAGTCAAAACAGGGGGGGGCATATAGCTACTCACAAATTTCATCACTTTCCTTAGTAAGCATTAGGTGATTTTGTGATCTAACATGTGTTTTGTAGGGTGTGGTTCCTAACTGTGTACTGCAGATACCGCTGGGGCTTAGTCCGATAACTTATGGATATATCCTTTTTCAAATGATGTTTACTTTTATGTACTTTAGCTTGCATATGCACGTAGTACTCATATGACCGCTAAAGTGGGGGCTAAATGTAGCATCGTAAATTGTACGCACTTGCTAGGGTGGTACAATTTCACACCTAGTTTAGCACCCGCCTTGGTGCATTTTACATTTTGCATTGCATTTCTCCTTTAGCATTTAATTAATCAAATTAATTAGGTCTAAGGTCCTATTTCATCATCCTCTACATCATAAAGTTGGGCCCTTTCGTTAAAGCGTGCCCTTTTCATTTTATTCCTCCAATACATCACTCAATCAAAAACCCTAATTAAGTCCTATTTTGAACTTGGGGGCTTGGTTTCGGGGGTCAAAACATCTTGAAATCACCTATAACTTTGGGATTCTCTCTAAAATCATCATATCCGACGGCCCTGAAAATTTGGTGAAAAGTTGTCGGGACCGTGGCGCCCGGAATGCACATGGTCCCGAACATTTTTCTCAAAATTTTAGGAGCACAATCCAATCATAAAATAAAGCTGAACCCCAAGAAATTGGCGGGAAATTCAATCTCTAGGTCGGCCAAAAGATGAAATTACGACCTAGGGTTTCATACATAAGAGCTCTCTTTCTTCATTTGAAGGGATCCGATTTTTGTTTTCAGGAACCTCATATGCAGCAAAAGAACAGATCTTTGAAGACTTCAACAACATTCAACATCCCTCTATCAAGCATTTATCAATTTCATTCATCCATTTAGGGCTTGGAAGACATTGAAGAACAATAGGAGATTACCGACTGAAGATTGACTTGTACTCCTCCCTTGGGGGTTGGGTATGATTTCATGTTGTTTTCATGTCTTTGCATAAGCTTCAATATATCCATTATTCATGCTTTAGATCACTTTGCATCTTGATTTAGAGCATTTACATCGTCATTTACAAGCAATTAGGGTTTACTTTCTAGGTTGCTCTAGTTTGCTTGCTTGCATTTTAGGACCTTACACACACACTAGGTCTGCACACACAATACAATACAACTTGGCTATTCATGGAGGCTTAAATCACTGAAGCGGGGGTTTGACTAAGGCAAAACCCTATATAGCCGCCCATACCCTTTTCAGATATAAGTGCAGGTTTCGGGACTCGGACGATGCCGCAGGTGACAGATCCGAGAAAAGCAGGTTGAGACAACACTCCACACCAAATTGCAGAGCAAAAGACCTAGATAGGGGCGTGGGGCACCCTAGTCCTGCCAGGACAGGGGCACTGGGCGCCCTGGTCCCTGGGACAGAGGCGTTGGGTGCCCTGGTCCTCCCGACAGACAGCATTTCCGACAGTTTCCAGAGTGCAAGATAGCAGTTTCAGGAGCAGTTTCCGGCACTATATGAGGACAGTGGTGCCCGCGCCCCCGTCCCGAACATTTTCAATCAGATTTTGACTCCGGGTACGCATCTGCATTCTTATTTCGTTCTTGTATTTACAGTTGTTCATTGTTTAATCTCAATTCTGCAATCTTGTTATTCGTTTGTACATGCATTTTGGGATTAGGACTTGAACTTGCATCATTTTATCTTTCAATTTCAAGAAAGGAATAGAAATCCTAATAGGTAGCCCATGGCTCTCTCTTTCACAAAAATAAGTAGCCAATTGTGTGATACCTCTAGGCTCTTTTGTATTCCGTAATGTGTGTCAAAAGGTAGGATTAGGGCATGTTAACCTAGTCTCACTTTTTCCCCTACACACCAAGGATACAATATCCTTGATGCGTCAAAGAATGTACCTAGATACAACATCAATAAAGTCATTTTCATTTCTTTACTCAGTAACTTATATGCAACAATACATATGAAATTATGATTTTTGTTGACTTGCATTCATTTACTATTTCAATGCAATACAATTCCTTTCTCATGCAACAATAAGTAATTTATTTATTTATGCAAGAAAACACATGAAGGAGAACACAACATCGTGTCCATACAATGATACATTAATACATGGCTTGTGTCCACTTATAATGTCACATTCACGAGGTAAGTATAATTATCACAAGGGCCCGTTACACAAGATCCACCTTACTCTCATGTTCACGACACAATGCCACTCCAAGGTATGTTATGATTTTAATACAAGTTCACTTTATTCATATACACTAGGAGGGTCACAATAAATCAATGATTATCATCACAAGGCCTAATAGAGGTACATGACAATTTCAACACAAATGTACTTTACGCATCTACATATGCGATGGTGACTAACAATTGATCACATAAGAATTTCCTTCATCACTATCACAATGAGGCTATTCTAAGATTCACATACTTGCAAGAACCACTATAGAATAGAACCTTTCCATAATAACATTAGGATAACACAATATAAATTTTATATTAATAATACTGGTTTCTCATAAAACAAATAAGGTCCACTCAATGACAAACCAATAATGTTGATTGCTTGTTAGAATAACCTATGGTGAACTAATACAAGATGGAAACAAAACAATACCAAGGTCCTAATGTAAGATGTGAATGATGTAGATGAATCAATGATCTTCATGATGTCACAAGCTTATAGAGCCACATAAATGCTCATACTAATGTGATAAATAATGTAAATTGGGGACATGGTTCCTTAACCCAATTGATCTACCAAGAAAATTTACACATGTCCCACTTATGACCACTTAGTTTACATATGCAATGATACACTATTACCAAAATTGATACATAATGCACTTTAATGCCATCGTAACAATATTAGAAAACCACTTTCATGAATCATTTAGTCCTTTCACATGTACAATTGTGCATTCTTACAAGCATGGAGGAAAATATACACCATGCAAGAACAATGATTGTCAACATATTCTAAACATGAATCACTTCTATCTCTATCACATGCAATTGTAGTATTTACACAATTAGGGGCACAATGCTCAATCAATATTCAATAGTAACCATTTTGATCAAGACAAACAAGGAACAATTATGTCATCTAAATAGGATTATAAAAGCAACAGGTCCACTTAAGAGCCTCTACACATCCATGAAATCAAGAATCAATCATCAAGGAGATCATCACACAAGAGGGGACTCCTCAACACAAAGGAGGGTCAAATGAACCCTAAACATGAACACTCATCAGATATCATGCTAAGACAAAAAAGGTAACACACTTATTAACACCAAAATCATTCACACACACAGACCTCACAAAAATAAACAAGAGCTCATTCTAATGGAGGTGTATTAGGGAGGATGAAACATTTTACATATTGAAGGCTTTCCACGATGAGACTTGTGGTAGATACTTTATAGCTAAGAGAATAGTAGTAAAGGTACTCAATACAAAATACTACTAGCCCACTAACACAAAGATGCAACCCAGTATACAAGGAGATGGGATAGATATCAACAGATGGGAAAACCTCCAAAGGTTGACGATATCCCTCAACAACCCCAGCTAGTGATGACACTATTTTATAAGTGGGGCATCAAATTTATTAATCCAATAGACCCTACATTGAAAAAGTCCTATATACTAGTTTGTATTGATTATATTACTAAGTGACTGGAAGTGAAACCTTTGAGAACTGCTAGAGATACAAAAGTTGCTCAATCTTTGTATGAGCTATTGAAAAGATATCACGGGGACTTCACTTAGTGAACCTAGCTTATGTTGGCATTATGGATGAATTGATTATGTGTTGCATTGATGTTTTGTCATCGATGTCAACACTATTTGTTATGGTTGGTTACCGACAAACAAGTTTTTGTTACCGGTAGAAGATCTAGTGTTACCAGCAGAAGAGACTATCTGTTGGACACTTCCAACATGTTTGGATCAGTGAAGTATATTTGATTTCATGTGTTATATGCTCCATGAGCATGTTTTGGTCAGTTGGTATTGGCTTGGTAATCGGATGCTATCATACACTTTGGTAAACCCTTACTGGCACTAGTTTAAGGCCTTATTGGTAGAGCTTTCATTGAGGAATCATGACAGGATCCATAGTTGGTGTTGGTGCAGCTTCTTCATGGATTTCAGGATGCTGAAGATGTTCTTTGATCGTGCTTCAACTATTTGAAGACATTGCTTTGGCATGGTGGACCCAGAATAGGTTTGGTACCTATCTAGGTTGTGGACTGTATCATGCTAATGTGTACTCTACACGTTATCGGGATGCCTTGAGATGATTTATAAATTTGTTATTTTTATTTTGGTCTTAAGCCAACATGGCATATCATTGTAATATGAAATCATGTAATGATCTTATTGTAATATCTTTTGGTGGCTGACCTAATTGGTTTAGGCCTTAGGGTTTGTATAAATAAGAGGTAGAGACTCTTCGTAGTGTATCATGGTTATTGAAAAAGTCATGGTCAAGTAATGTAATGTGCGAATATTATAATATTACTCAGGCAGAGGAGTTGGTCGATCATTGGTGATCAAATTGGATTTAGAAGAGGATTTAGTCCTCTGACACTGAGATTAACCAGGACTGTAATCAGGCATGGTAGATGTTATTTCTAGCAGTTCTTTATATTGGATTGTTGTCCATTTATCTTGATATGGTTGTAGCCTCTCTATAGTTAGTGAGACTCTTTTGTAATGAGCAGTACACTCTAGGTAGTGTGCCTTCCTGCAAGTGTAGGCCCCTCATTGTAACACATATTTTCTACAAAATTATCATCTGACTGTGGGTAGGCTTCTCACATTGGTTTTTTCCTTTCCGGGTTTTCCACATACAAATCATGGTGTTATGTGGTAAGGTTTCTTTGCATTGATTATCTAGTTAATTGTTAAATTGTATTGTTTACCGGTATCTGTTCCTACCGGCATCTTTATGTGCTTTACCGGTACTTGATTTATTTAAGGTTGTATTATGGATTAAACGTTATAATCTGTTAACAACTAATTCACCCTTCCCCCTCTTAGTTGTTCACCGGTTACCCTAACAATTGGTATCAGAGCTTTGGTCATCTTTTGCAAAAGCTTAACCGCTTGAGGTAGATCCTATGGCAACTAACACTTCTAATCCACCGGCAACTATTTTCAGAAGAGAAATCCCTAAGCTTCATTGAACAAATTATGGGATATGGAAAATTCGAATGGAGACTCATCTTAGATGTCTTGGCAAGGATATTTGGGAGATCGCTGAGAAAGGTTACACATCTTATGATCCGACATCTAGCAATCCTTCTCCTGCAGACCTGGATAAGAATATTGAAAATGATTGCAAAGCTAGAGAATCCCTCTTGTGTGCACTTACTGATCAACAGATTATGGGATTGACTAATAAATCATCAGCTAAGGTTATGTGGGACAAATTAAAAACTTTGAATGAAGGTGATCCTATTGTCAAAATTGCTAAACTTGCTGGTTATCGGGTAAGATATGAAAACTTGAAAATGGAAGATAATGAAAGAATTGTTGTGTTTATGGAAAGAGTGAATAAGATTGTTATGGGAATTCAATGTTGTGGAGGATTTCTAAGTGAAGATGAAATAGTTTCCAAAGTCTTGAGAGCCCTTCCACCGGCTTACAAGATGAAGGCAACTGCAATTTAATAAGTTAAGAACAATGGAAAACACTTCAGTTAATAGAGACATTATGATTGGGAAATTATTTGCTTTTGAGCTTGAAGAATTTGGATCTTTTGGAGCTGTAAAGTCTGAACCTTCTTTTCATGCATCATCATCAACATCTACTGGCAACAGTGATTGGAAAGCCCTATATAAAAAATAATTGGAAGACATGAGGAAAGAAGATGAAGAACTTGAGCAACTTGAAGCCTTATTTTCTAGAAGAGTACCTAAAGGACCAACTGGAAGTAAGTATGAAGGAAAAGCACCTTTTAAATGTTTTTCATGTAATAAGATTGGTCATTTTGTATCTAGATGTCCTGAAAGGAATGCAAGGTTTGAGGAAAGAGAAGAAATCTTTTAAGCCTAACCCAAACAGATATAGATTCAAGAAGAGTAAACAATGCTACATAGCAGATGAGGAAGGAGTAACTGAAGACTCTAGAGATGAACTGATAGAAGACTTTGCTAGTGGATCTAGAAATGGAAAGGAATGGGTGCTCTATGCTTTGAAGGAAGATGAACCGGAACCGGCTATCAAGAATGAAGAAAAGGCCTTGGTAGCAAAAGTTGAAGATAAGGATGAATGGGTAATTGATAGTGGATGCTCACATCATATGACTGGAGATAAAGGGAAATTTTTGTTATTGCAAGAATACAATGGTGATCAAGTCAGATTTGGAGATGACAAGGCATGTATGATCAAATGTAGAGGTATGATTTCTTTGGATGGCCAGCATAACATTGATAATGTCTATTATGTAGAAGGTTTGAATCATAATCTTTTGAGTGTTGGTAAATTGGTTGATAAGGGTTTCAACTTCAGTTTAAAGATAGAAAATGCAAAATCATTAACAAGATTGGTTTGGAGATTGCAACCAGTATTCAGACATGAAGTAATATCTTTCACTTGAACACTAGTAATAAGACATGTTTGATTGCTCATATTGATGAGAGTTGGCTATGGCATAAGAAGTTGTGTCATGTTAATTTTGATTGTATTGTTAAAATCAGTTCAACTAAGGTAGTTAGAGATATACCTAAGATTATGAAGCCTCATAATCCGGTATGTAAGGAATGTCAATTGGGTAAGCAAGTTAGAAGTTATTTTAAGAGCATACATGATAAATCTAATGATGTACTTGATTTGATTCACACTAACTTATATGGTCCAGCAAGGACTAGAAGCTTTCAAGGTGATAGGTATTTCATGTTGATTATTGATGACTATTGTAGAATGATGTTGGTGACTTTTCTAAGGGAGAAGTCTGAAGCTTTTGAAAAATTCAAGATCTTTAAAGCGAAGGTTGAAACTGAAATTGGATTAAAAATCAAATGTCTAAGATCATATCATGGTGGTGAGTTCACTTCTCATTAATTTAACAGTTATTATGAGACAAATGGAATCAGGAGACAATTATTTGCACCTAGGACTCCTTAGCAAAATGGAGTAGTTGAAAGGAAAAATAGAACCATTTTGGATGCAGCTAGATCTATGATGATGGAAGCTAAATTGCCTCATATCTACTGGAGAGAAGTAGTGAGTACAATAGTCTACACATTCAACAAAGTTCACATCAAAGGTGAAACTGGTAAGACCCCTTATGAACTATGGTTTGGACATACACCTACTATTAAGTATTTCATAATTTTTGGAAGTAAATGCTATATCAAAAGAGATGATTCAATAGGAAAATTTGATCCTAGATGTGATGAAGGCATATTTCTTGGTTATTCAATTCAGAGCAAAGCATATAGATGCTATAACAAAAGATTGCAGAAAATTGTGGAGAGTGTTAATGTGAAAGTGGATGAACAGTACAAAAATCATTCTATATCATATGATAGGGAACTGGTAGTGAAAATGATCATAATTGAAATGGCAATGCCTCAATCGATATAGGAAGCTAAGACAATTACATCGGCACAATCAAAAAATTCAACTATGACTGATTATCAGAGCAGTGAACCTAAATTTCAAAAGACACCAAGGTATGTAAGATTAAATCATTCTGAAGATCAAATTATTGGGGATAGAAACAAGGGAGTTATGATAAGAAGAAAACTGGCAAATGAAGAGGTGTGTCTTATTTCTCAAGTTGAACTGGTTGTTATTGAATCTTGTAAGGATAAACATTGGTTAAAGGCTATGGAAGATGAATTAGATCAAATAGAGAAGAATGAAAATTGGTCTTTAGTTCCCTGGCCTAAAAATAAGAATGTTATTGGAACTAAATGGGTTTTTAAAAATAAACTGAATGAGGATGGTCAAGTTATAAGGAACAAGGCTAGATTGGTTTGTAAAGGATATTCTCAAATGGAAGGAATTGATTATGATCAAACATTTGCACGTGTAGCTAGAATTGAAGTTGTTAGACTATTTCTTGCCTATGCAACTTATAAGAACTATAAGGTTTATCAAATGGATGTTAAATGTGCATTTTTGAATGGTGAGCTTGAGGAAGAAGTTTACATTGAGCAACCTAATGGATTTTCATTGACAGATGATAAAGATATGGTTTGCAAATTGAAGAAAGCTTCATATGGTTTGAAATAGGCTCCTAGAGCTTGGTATGCAAGGTTGGATAAATATCTTTTAAAGCTTGGTTTTACTAAAGGCAGTGTTGATAGTAATCTATAGTATAAGATCACTGATAATGATATTCTGAGTATTGAAGTTTTTGTTGATGATATCATTTTTGGAGGAGAAGATAAACTATGCATGGAATTTGCTAACAACATGAAAAATGAATTTGAAATGTCCATGATTGGTGAGATGAAATTTTTCTTAGGTTTACAGATTACTCAAACTAACAAAGGGATTTTTATCTATCAAAATAAGTATCTGAGGAAATTGTTGAAGAAGTTTGGTATGGAGAATTCCAAACCGGTAAGTACTCCTATGGCTACAAGTGAGAAATTATCTATCAAGGATACTTCTACACCGGTAAATCGGACAAGGTATAAGTCTATGATTGGTGGTCTATTGTATCTAACTCAGACTAGACCCGATATTATGAATGTTGTAAGTATTGTTTCAAGATATCAAAGTAATCCTAAAGAAAATCATGAATGTGCAGTAAAGAGGATATTTTTCACATCTAGTGTTGCCATCAATGCCAAAGGGGGAGATTGTTGGCATTATGGATGAATTGATTATGTGTTGCATTGATGTTTTATCATTGATGTCAACACTAGCTATTATGGTTGGTTACTGGCAGACAAGTTTTGGTTACCGGTAGAAGATCTAGTGTTACCGACAAAAGAGACTATTTGTTGGACACTTTCGGCGTGTTTGGATCAGTGAAGTATATTTGATTTCATGTGTTATATGCTCCATGAGCATGTTTTGGTCATTGGTATTGGCTTGGTAATCAGATTCTATCATACACTCTGGTAAACCCTTACCAACAGAACTTTCATTGAGGAACCGTGACATGATGTATAGTTGGTGTTGGTGCAGCTTCTTCATGGATTTCAGGATGCTAAAGATGTTCTTTGATTGTGCTTCAACTGTTTGAAGACATTGCTTTGGCGTGGTGGACCCAGAATAGGTCTGGTACCTATCTAGGTTATGGACCGGTATCATGCTAACGTGTACTCTACATGTTACCAGGATGCCTCGAGATGATTTATGGATTTGTTATTTTTGTTTTGGTCTTAAGCCGACATGGCATATCATTGTAATATGGAACCATGTAATGATCTTATTGTAATATCTTTAGGTGGCTGACCTAATTGGTTTAGGCCTTAGGGTTTGTATAAATAAGAGGTAGGAACTCTTTATAGTGTATCATGGTTATTGAAAAAGTCATGGTCAAGGAATGTAATGTGTGAATATTGTAATATCATTTAGGCAAAGGAGTTGGCCGATCATTGGTGATCGAATTGGATTCAGAAGAGGATTTGGTCCTCCGACACTGAGCTTAACCGAGACTGTAATCAAGCATGGTAGTTGTTATTTCTAGCAGTTCACTCTATTGGATTGTTGTCCATTTATCTTATGATCATTGTAGCCTCTTTATAGTCAGTGAGACTCTTTTGTAATGATCAGTATGCTCTAGGCAATGTGCCTTCATGCAAGTGCAGGCCCCTCATTGTAACACATACTTTCTGCAAAAGTATCATATGACTATAGGTAGGCTTTTCACCGTGGTTTTTCCCTTTCTGGGTTTTCCACGTACAAATCATGGTGTTATGTGGTATGATTATTTTGCATTGATTATCTGGTTAATTGTTAAATTGTATTGTTTACCGGTATCTGTTCCTATTGGCATATGTATGTGCTTTACCGATACTTGATTTGTTTAAGGTTGTATTGTGGATTAAAATTTATAATCTGTTAACAACTAATTCACCCCCCCTCTCAGTTGCTCACTGGTTATCATAATAGCTTATAGCACGTGCATTCATGACATACTAAATAATCCCCCTATTTTCAAAACATATTTCCCTAAAATCCTTTTTTGTCACCCCCTCCCAAAACACAACCCAAATGAAAACCTCCCCTATTTTTACCATATATTGCATTTTTTTATAGTCCAAATTTAAAAACCCCCTATTTTCACCAAATAGGCAATATATTGAGCTTATTTTTTGAGATATTAAACACCTCAATATGAAAGCACATGATATAATATTACCTAGCTAGTGAAGCCCCCGTGCAAGATATGGTGATCCAAGGGAAATAGTTATAGACCAAGGTTCACATTCACTTTAGATTTGATTACCCAACAAGTAAAAGAATGTGAGATCGGGAACAAGAAGACTATGCCCTATCATCCACAATAGCGTGGACAAGTTTAAGTGACAAATAGGGAGCTTGAAGCAATATTAATAAAGATTGTTCTATTGCATAGATTGGATTGGATTGTCAAAATTTCTTGAATAATTTTGAGCATCCAAAACAACATGGAAACAACAATATGACTCACACCCTATGAACTAGTCTATGGTAAAAAGGTGGTCCCGCCAATAGAATTTGAATACAAGATGCTTTGCATAATAGTAGAATTGGATATGGATCTTAGTCAATCACAAGAAGATCATGTACACCAGTCGAATGCACTAGACAAGATGAGGATGGAAGAAATTAATTACTATTTGCAGTCACATAAATCTATCCCGTTTAATTAAATGAATATTTGCTATTTATTTGATTAAAAACCCACTAGTCATCAGTAAATTAAATTAATATTTAATTAATTCATCTTCAAACATTCTCCTATTAATTAAATAAATTATTCAATTTATTTTAATTAATTCACTATACCAAATTCATAATTCAATTAAATGAATAAATCCTATTTATTCAATTTAATCCTCTTTCCTCTTTTAAATAAATTAAATAAAACATTTATTTAAATCATTTATCCCCCCCCCCCCCCACTTGCATTTTCCTACAAATGCAAGTTGCAACCACAAGTTGAAATAAATTAAATTTATTTTAATTAAAATCCTATTTTCCCTCACCCACCAAATCCACTTGCACTCCTAAACCCCCTTCTAGATTCTTCTAACCCCTTCCTAATTAACCTAATCCATCCCCTAATTATTGTCACATTCCTAAGCAACTTGGAGTCACTTCTCAAAGACTTCAAAGTCTTTGAAAAGCATTTAATGCTTTGTGTGTTCAACAATTTAACCTCTAAAGTCTTCCAAACCACTTATGGCTCTTACATGAACATTTATGGTTAGCCCCTAACTCAACCCTCATATGACTCATGTGTCTCCTCAAGCATTTATTGTTTTGACCATGGTTATCCCTTTTACCTTTGCACAAGAGTTTATCCATTGGATAAAGGCTTTATTCTTTGAATAAAGAATTTATTCACTCAACCCAACCTTGACCTTAACTCCCAAGTTAACTCCTAGGTCATGTCAAGCATTTAATGTTTATTCCCTCTCCTCTCAACCTATCTCATATTGACACTTGTCATCCTAGGACTGGGTTGAAATCCTTCACATGGATTTGATATCATTCAATCCTGACCCTTGTTGAGATTAGTCAATCTCAACCATCCATTGCTCCATTTTTCCTATAAATAGAGCCCATTTCTTCATAATCCAAATCCTGAAAACTTGTATGCATCTAGCTTATAGTGATTTCTAGAGAGCATTTAGCATTTACATTTACTCTTTTGGATTAAAATCAACATTAGACTAGATAATAATCTCATTTCTAGCGTGTTCATATTTGCATAGCATTTGGAGTAATCATCTACAATCTTGAACCTCCATAAGCATCCATAGTGCAAAAAAGTTGTTGAGAGCTACACTAATTTGGAACTTGGAGAGGAGAGGAAAAAAGGAGAAGGAGCTAAGAGCATGTTAGAAGGCATTTGGAGATGTCTTGTTATATTTACTTTCATAGTTAAATATTTCTTCATGTTTTTAGTGTCTCTTTTGATATGCCTGCTTAGATTAGTTTTTGGTTGATTAACACTAACAATTTCTTGTGTTTTTGAGTGTTATTTCACCACAAGCTTTTATCTAACACTTGTCCATTTCGCAAAGCATCACCATTTAATTCACTATGATGATTCATATTCCACTTTAATATATCAACACCTTATTATTTGGGCCCTTATTTTAAGATGAGTCCTATAGCTTTTATTATTATGTTTTTCCATAGCTCCTATCCTATTTTAAATCTCAAAACACTTTTCCCCCATCTAAACATTATATATTGTCGCACAAACTTAATTTCGACATTAGAACCCTATTATCTCATATTCCTAAAAAATCAAGCTAAAATTATTGGGGCCATGTCGATAAATGCATCTTGATCATGTTCTTTTTACCCTAAATTTTGGGAGGATAATAAGATGATCCTATCAAAAATATGATAATTCTAATTCATCCTAAAGGTGATTTTCTTATGAAATCCCTATATAAGGTTGTAGCATCCAAAAATCCACCCTTCACAATTTTGACTGCATTCAAGGCCCTCGCCTTAGTGTTCTCATCCTTACGCTTGATCTGGACCTATTTATGCCTCTACCATGCAATCAATGTCATATTTTCATCTTTTGCCTTGTTAGGACCCCTTAACCTTGGCCCAATTTGGGGTAGGACCAACGCCTGGTACCTTGGTCCTCACTGGGACCATGGCACCACACCATGGTCCTCCCTAATTGGGACCTAATTTGGATCCTTGGCCCTATCCAAAATTTGAGCGAGAATTACTTCTCCATGTGAGCCTATGTCAAAAAATTAATATGTTTGACGACATGCAAGTATATAAGGAGGTCTTCCCCTCTCATTTGGGCATAAGAAAATAAGGAAAGGAGAACTACATTCAAGCAATCAAGCATTCAAGAATTGAAGCATTCATCATCAAGCATTTCTAGAGGTATTCAAGGCTGCATATTCTTCATATATCCATTGTGGAGCAACATTACATCACTCATTTACAAGCATGTGCGTGTGATTAGGGTTTTGTCATGTTTATGCCATTTCATACAACATATTTGATTACCTTCAAGAAGCAAAGCATCATCATCACTCATTACAAATTTGAGGTATACCTTTCCATCATTTATTTCCAGTATTTGCAGTATTTCATTCAAGGTTGATTCCTTAACCGGGGTTTGACTTAGGAAAACCCCTATTCCCAACCTTTCTCCTCTTTCTTTTTGTGTGCGGGAAATAGGTGTGCAGTTGTACTTCTCTGGATAAGACGAAACAAACATTTTTGGTGGGAGAAAAATTCTAAGGATTGTGTTACTATGCCACGGTTCCTACTTTTTCAGAGCATTTTCATAGGACAGGTCAGAATCAACTTATATTATTCAGATCCAGGTGCACAACAAAATCCCAAACCTGTAGTTCATTATTTTCTCATTTTCATCTTCAATTTCAGCACTTTACCCTTGTATACAGTGAAAAATGATGATGATAAGCCATTGTAAAAAACCCTAGTCCTACAATGAAACATTCACCATACACCAATGAAGATACCTAAGAACATACAAATCACCAAATGAAGCAATATTACCATTCACATGCCAAGTAGGGTTTCAATCTCCATTGTCTCCTATCTCCATTGATCTTGTTTGATACATTTGCTCTCAGATTTTGTATGTGCACAAGAGATCAACAAAGAACGGATTGTGGTTGTGAATTTGCTTGATCGCAAGAAGGCTTGATTGCATAAGTATTGATTAGGGTTGATAATGATAAAAGAATCCTCTTATATAGAATATGCTTTAGAAAATGGAGGGATAAGATTAAGAGGTGAAAGAAATAAATGGTCGGCTAGGATTAAAGGGTAGGTAGAAAAAATAATAGAATAATGAAGGGGGTAGGTAGAGGAAAATTAAGAGATAAATGACGTGTCATATAAGAAAGAGCTAATGAATTAATTAGATTTATTTAATTAATAAAGGAAGTGGGACCAATTAAATAAATAATATTTATTTAATTTAAGACAAAGGCAATTTATATGAATAAAAATATTTATTTAAATGAGAAGAAAAGGGATAGAAGAGGATAAATGAATGAATTAAATAAATCAAAATTTATTTAATTAATAGAAGACTTAGGATAAAATAGTTAAACAAATAAAATATTTATTTAATAAAAGAGGACAATTTTAGTTGTCTACATTTTTCCCCTTTTAGACAATGCAGCCTGTCATGTTGGCTCAAAAAAGATAAATTGATACAAAGTTGCCCCAAGATGGGAATGATATGCCCCCTCGAGAGATTGAATGGAAAAAGGTTGAGACAATCTCTCAATAAGAAATAAATGATAGAAATACTGATAGAATAGGGTGACAAGGTCATGTGGGAAAAAGAGACGGTCATGGGATAAGCAGACTGACATTAGAGACTAAGGCTAAGCAGCCTATATGTACAGGCCATAAGGAAAACAATCTCATTTCCATCCAAAACATCCAGGAGATCAGAGCACCTAGAGCTTGAGAGAAGTCAACGGAGTAGGAGAGATGGAAAGGAGTATTCATAGATTCGATCATGTCTAATGGTTCCAAAGACCAAATGACATGGGTGAGCCGGTATGTACCTTGACCTTGCTTTGTATGTTTTTACATGTATTGCTTCATTTAATGTATTTTAAAGTAGTTTAGCAAAAATGTGAAATCAAAAAATTAGTTTTTAACGTGTCTAGGTCTAGTTTGCACGCATTTGTGATGAATAGGCACATTTAGGTTGGCTTAGGGCATGTATATGAAAATAATCATATCTATGTATGGATGTGAGAACGTCTGTGCTAGGAAAGTGCATGCAGGCCAAACAGGACTGTGTCTATGATGAACAAGTGCATCTGCATTGCAAAAGCATGTATGCATAGGCTGAAATCGTGTCTGCATAGCATAAATGCATTTATGTCTGATTATATTGAAATCGATAATTTTTTTATGAACATACGCTATCAATTGGATAAGCTTCTCAGAGGAAACACTCAAATAGGTCCCCTAGGAAGACAAACTGAAAGATAGACCAGAATTGACAATTATGTGATAAACATATATTGCCAATTGGATAAGCAGTTGAGAGGACGCACTCAGCAAGTTCCCTAAACAACTAGGTTTGCTAAGATGGATATAGGATAAGCCATCAAATTCATAAAATCTGGCGAGTGCTTTAGTAAAATAGAATCAAGTGCAATGTGATAAACATATACATTGATAGGATGCAGCGCCATGTGATAAACATAAGCACTAGGCTAGGAGTAGCACTATGTGATGAATATTAGTACCACTAGAATTGACACGATTGATTTGACTGGATATAGGAGTACTTGCCTCAGCTAGAGTAACGAGAGTGATTTGTAGTGACTTAGAGGTTGCGATCAAAGTTGACCTTCAAGGACCATGCTGATATTAATGTCATGGGCTTGAGACATGTGTTGTTGTAGTGTCATAAAATTGTGACCCCTATAATTTTAACCACATTTGGGGTCCTAACCTTGGCGACGACATCCCCTTCCTTAACCAGAACCTATTTCTGTATTTCTAACCCTTCTCTTCCTCCTTCATGTCTTGTGTTTTCTCTAGACCTTGTCTAGGCCCCAAAATAGGGCAAGACAGTGGCGTGGTGCCCCTGTAATCCTAGGATAGTGGTGTGGCAACCCTGTCCCCACCTCCTAGGGTGGTCCTATGTGTGGGTTGCTTGATCTCCTATGCACTTCTTATCTTTGGGGTTTATTATTCCTCTTTGTCGACCTTCGGTGGTTGAAAGTTAATCCTTGAGGCATGTATAAAAGGGAATTCAATACCCTCATTCAAGGATGGATGGATAGTGCATAGACGGATAGAGAGCATAAGGAGAAGATACAAGATTTCAAGGTCATCATCAACATTCAAGTCTTCTCCATTCATCCATTGGAGCAACATTACAACATTAATTTTCAAGCATGTGTGCATATTAGGGTTTTATCATGTTACATGCCATTTCATACAACCTTTGTGGCTACATTCAATAAGAAAAGCAATCATCATCAACAAGTTGCAGATCTACAAGACATACATCTCTATTGTTTACATTCAAGCATTTGCAATTACTTTCTTTCTAGGTTGATTCCTCAACCGGGGTTTGACTAAGGAAAACCCCTATCCACAACCCCCTTTTCTTCTCTTTCTGTGTGTAGGTTGTAGGTGCATAGGTGTAATTGCAAGTTTGGGCTTCATTTGCAAAGATGAAAGAACCCTTTTCATTTCATGGATTTTGTGGTAGACCATGTACATTCCCGTCATGGTCCCGATGACTTTTCTCCAAATTTGCAAGGCAGATCCGTGTCAGTTTAATTAGCTCAGATCCAAAGTTACAACGTGATCCCAAACTGGTAGCACCTCATTTCACTCATTTCCTCTCTCTTTTCCACATAGTCAACAGGTCAAATTTCTCATTTACAAAAGAGGGTAAATCATATTTCAACCACTTGCAATCCACTTAGTATTCAGATCCTTGTCTCTCTTGGATTTGGATCTAGTGGATTCAACCCCTCTTTTGAATGTAAAGTTCTTCTCAAGTGAAAATAATCCTAGTGGATTCCTTTCTCTCTCCTAGGTGGTGAGTCACTAGGATCCAATTTTCCACTTTATAGTTGTATATACCAAAGAGATGGCACTCAGAGACTTGCATATTTTATTTGTTGACTAGCAAGATGTCAGTCATATTAGAGGATGCCTACAGGATACTACATGTGTTGATCCATGGGGATCTCATAGTATACGACCAGGAGGGAGACAAGGATGCACTTAGACAAGTCTTTGCAGACTTGGATCTATAATTGAGACCAAGACATCTGAGCTGGGAGGTTATGTACTCCAGCAGACAAAGACTAGCAGTGGTGGTGGGAGGAGTGATCAGCAGGTTCTTATGTCCTAACATGGCTACACGGGGTTTGTCTATCGGATGGGGGAGGACATTAGAGATCCTTCTAACTAAGAGGAGGAATTTCATATGGGGGGCATGCATTCTAATACATCTATAATATGAGTTGCACTAGTTTGTTTACCTTAGTGGCTATGAGTTAGGATGTGGGGTGACAGTTATGTAGGTGTGGGCTTATGAGCACAATTTTATGATGAGGCCTATTCAATTCAAGCTCTAAGGACATGGATAGTCATATGTACATCTATATAGCATGATCACTTCCCAGCCATGAATTGGGAAGGTAGAGTATTGGCAATGAGTGATTGATGACATTGATAGTGTGATATGGAGGCCTTATCTTGATTGTGAGGCTTGGGAGAAGGACGCTACAAAGGTGCCATTTTGTTTTCGCAGTAGGTATCTCATCAGGAGGACTCCTTATATAATAGATAGGAACTCGATTGATAGGGTATGCAGGTATTTCAGAAAACAATAGCATATGCCATGGGTTTGGGTGAGTTTTCTCGGGTTGTCAAGGAGAAAGTCCATTAGGGGCCTACTATGTCATATGATGCAATGGTTACACAGTTTGAGAAGTTGGTGCCTATGCATTGGGATATGTTGCTAGATGTTATTGATATCAAGATGGATGATGAGTATGCAACCTATTTTGCAGCCCATCCATTTCCTAGGCTTAAAGATCTAGGTGAGCCCATACCACCTATAGAGGAGGACGATGATGATGAGGATGGAGGTGGAGGTTGACGAAGGAGACGGAGGAGAGGAGGAGCCAAGAGGATGGTCTGTGGTAGAGGGGGATAGAGAGATGGAGGGAGACTAGAGGTTGCATAAGGAGGCAGACCATCGAGTCCACCCAGGGGCAAAGGAGAACAAGTCTTACAGATTCCTAGACTGGTATAGGTATAGGGTCAGTTTGGATACAGGCAGCGAAAGGTACAGGGTGGATAGGGACAAGATGCCCCACAATAGAGAGAGCAAGCATAGGGATCCTAGGGAGGAGATGAGGAGGAGGATGAGCTACTCATGCTATGAGAGATCACACAGGGCTAGGCCAATAAGATCAAGGATCGAGAGAGACGTGACTTGATTGAGGCAATAGCTGGGAGATATGCAGAGAGAGGGATGAGGCCATCCAGAGATACACGGTCGCAAAGGAGACACTATGGGTAGCTAGCGCTATAGCTATAGGGGATACAACATTAGGGTTTTCCTTCTATCTCCAAGCAAGGGATGAGATATCTTATTGGAGGAACTTGTACTATTTAGAAGTACCTCTAGAGTTGAGGGCAGGGAGCTACAAGATAGCTTCACGCTCTACCACTATAGGAAGGTATAGGAGACCAGCATCCAGTGGTAGGGTCATGGGTCCACCTGCACCACTAGGAGGAGGGGATAGAGAAGGAGATCCAGGGGTGGGTACTTTGAGTGCTCAAATTCCGTCGAGCCCAACCGGCTCTTAGGGAGAGAGTTCATCGTAGCTCTCTAGAATCCCATTTTGTATCAATTTTTTGTATGATGATATAGACACCTTTGGGTGATTTTGTAGCCATATGATATTTATATATCATTGTATCATGACACTGATATATTTGATATATATATATATGAGATGATCCATCCTTGTAGCATCTATATGCATGTGTTTTTATATGATGCTTATGGTTTATTATGATTTAATTCTATATGATGATGCAGTCTTATGTATACATGTGTTATTATGATGCTTATGGTGATTATGATATGGATGCAAATATGTACATGATGAAATGCAATATTTTTTTGTTCTTTTCTATATTTATATGTACACTATGATGCAAATGTGATATGTGTTAAATGCAAATGGATGTATGCTTATGACTTATTTACATGATGAAATGCATGATATATATTTTTGTCATTTTATGTTTTATATGAGAATGCAAATGCTTATATAAGATTATAATCAATGGTGTGTTCAAGATGTGATGCTATAATGATTTCTATATGCATGTGTATGATGTGCTAACA
Source organism: Cryptomeria japonica (assembly GCF_030272615.1). Classification (NCBI taxonomy): domain Eukaryota; kingdom Viridiplantae; phylum Streptophyta; class Pinopsida; order Cupressales; family Cupressaceae; genus Cryptomeria; species Cryptomeria japonica. The sequence continues at coordinate 158,988,869 of NC_081413.1, forward strand.
TGTAATGATGCAAGTGAAAGCTATATGAAATGCAGATCTTTTTGGTGTGTCATTATACTCAGTCATGTGATAGAAAGCTACATGGACTCAAGAAGGGACAGCGAAAAAGGGGGATGGAAGGTAGAAGATATGGAAGTGAAAGAGGTTCTTGTGATATTATCATCATTGACCTTTATTATGGCAAATAGGTTATGACAATCGAGGTATATGTTTGACCTAGAAAGTCATTGTACCTATTTGCATGGAGATCATATAGTTACAAACAAGGAATGCCCCAGTTCATACTAGACTCACAGCATCCTCATATCCTTGGACGAGCCATATAATTACTAAGAGACAATCCATAGACAACTAAATAGGTGAACATATCCCATCCTTTCCTTTCTAGTCAAAGAAATCCTGGATATAGAATCTCTTGTCAGAGACATCTCGGAAGAGATAAAACACATGTCACCAAAACATAAAATCAAAAATAAAATCAAGACTTGATACCAACATTCAATGAAATCCTCAAGTTATTTGTGTGTCTTTCCACATATGTTAATATGTTTGATTTGGTCACAATGTTGTTTCCCTGATAAAGGACAAATAATTTTGAAAACCCATGTTATTGCCAAAGTCTACTAAAAGATTTGATTTGTTGAAAGCCCACTGTTGATTACGTCTTATTTGAAACTGACTGAATCCATGAAACTGAAACCTTTATTGCAAACAATAATGAAACTTTATTGTGAATCAACAATGAAAATGACCTTTTATTGTGGATTGTGTGCGAACAAGAGGAATGAAAAGACGATGCTCCTCAAAACATATGATTCTCAGGGTATACCACTTTCATCACTAGATTTAAGATTTTTCCCCAGTTATAGATTGGACCTAATTTATTATGGGAGGAAATGGTGAAAGGGGGTTTATTATGAATGGATAACCAATCTTAGGTAGATCAATAACAAGCCATGATGGGAATAGATAGATTTATTATGGAATGATAGGTCATGAGTGTGTGTAAAGTGAAAAGATGAGATTGAATCCTGCAGGAGGGAGGAGCAGTCTCTACACATGGCTTTCATAACCCGGTTTTCACCATGGTACTTGCTCAGGGTGCCACCGAAGTGGTTTTCACCATTGGACGAATTTATTTCTCTTTACTTTTTTTTATTTTTCAATTTTTTTCATGTCACAAGGTGCCTATTAGCCAGGTTTTTACCAAGTAACAATTTTTTCAATTTTATGATTTTTTTTTGTATTTTTGATATTTTTATTTTGTTGTATTTTGATATTTTTATTTTTTTTTGTATTTTGATATTGGGATACTCTAAAAAACTATGTATAAAACTTGCAAAGGTGCATGGTGTTGATTGAATCCTCCAAAGGTTCTCCATCTAGTGTTGAGAGTTGATATGCACCTGATCCATAGACTGTTGTGATGACATAAGGGCCAAGCCAATTTGGTTCGAACTTACCATTTTTCTCTCTATCTTACTGATTCTAAGGATTTTCTCTGAGAACTAAGTCACCCACATCAAATGTGCAAATCTTTACCTTATGATTGTAGTTGCGTCATTCCTTGAATGAATGATGTGTAGCTTGATTGATTGTCTTCCTTGATGAAGGAACTAAGGTAGAATTACTAATGTGTGAATTACGTAGGCCCATATGCGTGTCACCTAAAGAAGTTTGGGCATTCCTCACAACAAAGTCCCTCAAGGAAGTTCCATTAAAGGTCCAATGATGTGATGTATCACCAAAAGGGGATGGATGTGTGGAAAAAGCAGATGAGGGGTGAAGGCTTATGATTGCAAAAGGAAGTGAAAGTAGCATGGCATAATGGAGACTTAGGATCAACAAGTCTACCTTTTGAATTAAAATTTTAGAACTCTTGCCCCCAATTATTTTGGTATTAGGGGAGATCAACTCTTTTCCTTTTTCCTTCATAGGATTTTTATCCTTGACTTTGATTTTTGTTGAGTCCAATAGCTTTTGATTTAGATTTGGATTAAAGGACTTTTCTTTATTTTTGACTTGTAAACTTTTCTTTACAAAGCTTGATCTTTGATCCCCAATAAGTAAGGGATTTTGTAATCTAGGAGAGGAGTGGAAATGGAATCAGTGGATGAAATGGTAAAGATATGTGAGTTCTCAAGAGGGTTGGCAATATATTCAATAGATTATTTGTTGGAACCACTCTTAGGACTATTGATATCAAGAGTAGCTTGCACCACTAGAGGAGATTTGCATTCAGACGTAGTAGCCACAACACTAGGTGGTTCACACCCAATTCCTTAATATTGCAAATTGTTTGTAGGTTGTTCATGTTGACTAAATGTCTTAGAAGATAGTGGGAGTTGATCAACATGAAAGATATACTCACCACATCCCAAGTCTTTAACCTTGAATTTTTCTTTGAGATCACCTTGTTTTGAGGTAGAAACTTTCAATGATACTAGGTCAACATATGTTGAAGAAGGAATAACTTGTCGATTGGTCGAGAATATTGTTTATGTTCTTGATTGCAAGCTGTTGCAATATATGAATGGATTTGGATTTCCTTTGACTGTCACTGCGACTCCATTGTAACAAAATTTGATACATTGATGATATGTTGATGGTATTGCTCTCATTTCATGTATCCATGGACATCCCAAAAGTATGTTATATGTGAGATCTAGATCAAGGACTTGACAAACCACATCCTTCATGATTGGCCCAATTCTCAGAGGTAAGGTGATTGTTCCCTTGGATGAGCATTCTTCATCATCATATGCTTTAATGGTGATCTTATTCTTTGAATTCACAGTTTGTTCATAGTATCCCAATTGCTTAAAAGTATTCAATATACAGATGTTCAGACCTACTCCTCCATTTATCAAGACTCGTTTGATATGACTTTTATGGAGAAAGGCTTCATTGTGGAGAGGTAAATTGTGTGGTTGGCATACAGATACGTCATCATCTTCTATGAATGTAAGGCAATGTGGAGTGGAAAGATATTCCACTGTGGCTTGAAACTGGTCCATGTTCATATCAGTGGGTATGGAGATTTCTCTTAAGGTTTTGTCATGAATGGCCTTATGTAAAGGGGATATACGTAAAAGCTCAAGGATGGAAATGAGGGTGGGTGTCTTGCCTAGCTGATCTACAAGGTCATACTCATTTTTGGTAGATGATGAGGCTATGGTCTTGGGTGGAACACCTTGAAAAGTGACTTTACCTCGACGGGTTATGACATTATGTTCAGAGGTTTTGTCATTAGAGGATGAAGAGGATGGTCCAATTCCTTTCAAAACAACTTTACTCTTTTGGGTAGAACCTTCGGGAGTTTTGTCCTTTATAATAATGGTATAAACATAATTGTCCATTGAAATATGGTTAACAGTAGAATCATAATCATAGGACATCTTAGCATAATTATCTTGATTATCTACTTTGGCTTTTCCTTTATAATGTTTAGGGAATGGCTCCTTAAACATCGCATGTTCCTCATTGGAGGTATGACCATCAACTTCTATGTTGCCTTTGACAATAAGATCATGTATTACATTCTTAAATCTATGACAATTACCAATTGTATGTCCTTTTCTCTTGTGATTCTCACAATACTCATCATCATTCCACCATGAAGGTTTTACTTTTGGTTCATAAGGTGGATTATCTAGTAGTTTTATAAGCTTGTTTGCAACCAATTTCTTAAATTTTGTCTCAATTGGATCTCCCAATGGAGTGTATTTCCTTTGAGGCTTTGATGGCCTTTGAGTGTTCACTTGATTGTTTGAAATAGATGAACTTGCACTGGGGAAATTTTTTTTTGGTTTTACAACATTTGCATCGACTACCCCATCATTGATTGTGTTCTTATTCTTGTTCCAAAAGTGAGGTTTTTCTTTTCCATTTGATTCATCTTTGTTCACTTTGAATAGCTTAATGGCGCCTTGTTCAATAAGGACTTTCTCAGTTACCAATCCATTTTCTATGACCTCCTTAAAGGTAGACAAACAAGATTTTCTTAATTCATATCCAATATCCTTTTTGACATTTTGAGTGAACATTTCTACCATTTGTTTTTATGGGATATCACAAGAGCATTGCCTAGCAAGACCTCTCCATCGCTATAAAACTTAAGCAAAGGACTCCCCATTTTTTTGTTTGGTGTTGCACAAAGTTGTCACTGACACATCTGTTTCAATATTGTATGAGAAGTGTTGTATGAAATATTTTGCTAGATCAATCCATGACTTGATTCTAGGCAGAATTTGGGAGAACCATTCCATAGCTTGTCCACCTAAACTTTGTGGGAACAATCTCATCACGTATGTTTCTTCATTGGCTACATCAATACATGTTGTGAAAAAATCTCTTATGTGTGCTTTAGGATCTCCCTTGCCTCTATATTTATCAAATATTGGTGTTATGAAATGTGGAGGAAATGGAGGCAATGGAACACTTCTATCAAATGGATAAGGACATGTGGCTTTCATTCTATACTCTTGCTTTGGTGTATTCATGTCTGCCATTTGCTTTTGCAAATCCTTGATTTTTTGTTGCAAATAATCCTTGGGTGATGTCTTTTCTCTTTGAGTTAGTCCTTTGCCTAAGCCACTGGACAAAGGAGGAGGGATATAATGCATGTATGGATTTTATTGATCATAGATGTGCTCATATGGAGGAGGGACATAATTATAGCTAGCATATGGACCACTTCATAGGGTATTGTAATGAGGAGCATTAGGTATAGGTCGATACATATCATGACCATGAGGTTATTGTCCTCGATTTCAGCATGGCCAAAATCATGAGGCAACCCTACAAACCTGGTCTGTTTCGTACCTTACGACCTTCGAGAGAGCTTGATTGACTTCATCAGTTAGCTCATTTAGCTTTTCACTTTTCATTTTAATTATTTTCTAAGTTTTTGAGATTTGCAATTTTCCCTGCAGGTCGGACTTTAAAGTCTGACCTACAGGGTTCTTTCTTTGCAAAGGTAATTGCACATCGAACTTTAAAGTCTGATGTGCAGAGGTTTGGTTTTATCCCTGCATATCAGACTTTAAAGTCTGATCTGTAGGCCTTCCGGTTAAAGTTGCATGTCGAACTTTAAACTCTGACTTGCAAGAGTTTATTCTTGCATGTCACTGCATGATTAGTAATTAATGTCACATTAATTGCTAATTTAGGAGTTTATTTATTAAGTTTTGGGGTTTATTTCTTCATTTTTATTTTTATTTTCCTCTCTGCATGTGCATCCTCTTCTCTCCTCCATTTTTGCTTGCCGCCCTTGTGGATTTATCGGGTCTTCATCGATTTTTTCTCTCACCATGGCGGATTGAGGTAGGTTTTTTATTTTATTTTGGTTTTTTGTTTGTTTTTTGTGCTTTTTCTTTCCTTTCCATTTTTCATTTTTTGTTTTTGCTTGGTTGTTGTTTTCGGAGGGTAATCGGACTTTAAAATCTGATTACCCTTTTTAATTTTTCTTTCCCCCAGCTGGCACACCAAGTTTTAAAATCCAGTATGTAGGCTGAGTAATGGTAATCCCTCGCATGTCGAACTTTAAATTCTGATGTGCAGGAGGATAAACCTCGCACATCGGACTTTAAAGTCTGATATGTGAGGGAAGGGATTGTTTGGTTGACATGTCGAGTTTTAAAACCTGACATGTCAATCAGTTAATTTTCTCCCAACCAGCACATCGGACTTTAATGTCTGATGTGTTGATCTTTTGCAAATGTTCTACACCTACACATCAGACTTTAAAGTCCAATGTGCTAATGATTTTTTCCAACTTGCACATCGGACTTTGTGTTGATGACTTTCCCCTATTTGCACATCAGACTTTAAAGTCCGATATGCAAGTAAAGATGTTTTATTTTTGTACATCGGACTTTAAAACCCGATGTGCAAATTTTGACTCCTAAGGTGCAGATCGGATTTTTCTCTCTGACCTACAATTTTTTACAGTTTTGCTCCTAAGTCTTTTTTGAGTCTGTTTTTTTGACCTGATTGATAAAATGTGGTTTTATTGATAATGATAACTATCAAAGAGGCTAATCTTTATTATTGAATGCAGTCATTTGCAAATGTCAAAGCCCTCTCACGATAAATAAGAACCTTCTTCAAGTCAGTTGGAATCTTCACCGAGAAAAACATCAGTAAGGAAGATGAAGTACAAGTACGACAAGTACTTGAATTTGTACTCGGAAAGTTCAATGGATTCAAACATCAAGGAAATTAAAGACATAGAAATTGGTCATGTTAGTATGCAGGAGTTTGTTGATTGGGTTCAGAAAGCTCCTTCTCGCCTAACAAACTTGATCAAATCTGAGCTACATAAGTATGCTTCCTTCCCAATTGCAGCTCATGATCCTAATTTTGTACTTGTAGTAGCAGATCACTTCGATCCGAATACGAGACAGGTTAGGGATGCTAATCAAAATGTGATCTTGACTTTGGATAGTGTTTTCTTCAATAGTGTTTTCAATGGTTCTACAATTGAGGAAGTAGCTGACATTTCTCAAGAAAGTGCTCAAGAGTACTATGAGAAAAATGAGGAGAAATGCAAGAAAGTAATCAATACAATGTACCTCTCTAGTACATCAAATTCTACCACCTCACGATGGCCTAAGTATTTTCACATAAGTGACTTCAATGAAGAGTACAATTATATGGTCACTATGTTATCAAGGGTGAAGGGTTTAAAGGATTCTCATTACTTTCAAACCTGGACGTGCTCTTACATGAATATAATCAGGAAAGGGGCTGCAAGAATTGATTGGGGTGAATAGATTAGTGATGCGCTCTGTGCTCAATTGAAGGAAGTCAAGGTGACGCTGAAATTATATATGACCTCGTACCTAGTGTATGCAACTACCTCTATGAGGCAATATCTAGGTTTGCCTACCAAGGGTGATAGGAGATTAGTGCATGTTTGGGAATACTATGATCAACTCATGTTCAAGAATCAAGGTAGCCATTTTAGAAGGGTCAATGATGCCTTCTTTGTTGTGTGGAAGTGCATGTTTGATAAAAACCTGCAAAAGAAAAGATTGTTAGAAGCTGCATATAACAGGGTGTCCCATTTCAAATGCGTTTTTCTTTAGTTTCCAACTTTCACCTACATCTGGATCAGATGTTTCTCAGGTGAGCCCTTCATTTTGCCAAGGTATCCTTATGATAAAATCATCCTCATGGAATTATGTCGAAAACTAATCTATGTGCATGAAAAGCAATCACAAGCATATAAGATTGGGCTGAAGTTTCCTGAATCTATTGGTAGATATTCAGTTTTAACTAACCCATAAGAAAAGAACATGGAGGAAGAGATGCAATGGAACACAATGAGAAGATTCAAGGCACGAAACAATTTTGATTTTTGTGGCATGAAAAATAAGCTTAAAAGAAACTGCACTCATGTTTTTAGATTTGAGGATGTATGGGCAGATTGCCAAGATGACGAAGATATAAGGAGGATGGATTTCAGTCATCTTACCTTGAAGCATATTGAGAACCTGGATTTGGAAAAAATCCCAATGACCATGGAAGACATTGATGACATAATAGACCCAGTCTATTATGAAAAGAAGATTGTTAACTCTCCACTTCCTCCTGTGTAATGGTCAAGAAAGGAAAGTAAATCAATCACCCAGAGAATCTCTCCCATTCTGGAAAACACCAATGCTTGGCTATTAAAAAATAATCTTAGGATGAAACAACTTCCTACTAGTTCTGGGGATGGCAATAATAGTGATGGCCTAGTTGGTAAGACAACTATGGCTGAGACAAGAACGAAAAGCAGGGCAGATCGACAAGCACTATCCTCAGTCCCCATGATGCAATATAAGGGGAAAGGGCCCAAAATTAAATTCACAATTAAAGGGTCCAAGAAGGGTGAGTCATCATCAGAAGTGCAGGGGACAGTTACAAAGGAACTAGAACAATAGCCTACCATTGAAATTGAAAAAGAGGAGGAGACTGAAGAAGGTGAAATTCCTCAACAAGAGGAAGCACAGGTTGAAGAAACATCACATCTAGGTGAAGTTAATGCCCTGATCACTTCACAGGTACCAACTCATTCAGAGGTGATCATCCACTCTATTGATTTTGATTCTGATCAAGAGGATGAGGAGTTTCAAGATGGAGATCTAGGTATGGGCATGGTGCAGTCAGAGACTGCTCAACAATTTTTTACATTACCTAATTTCTCCAATTTGGATGATTTTCCTTCATCCACCATTGAATCTTCGATACTGGATTTTAATGAAGCCTTAGAAGAGGCATTTGCATAACAATCTATAGTAAAATTACCTGTTACTACAATCACAATAAAAATTCCACCATTGGTAAGTACTGAGGTTGCATCCATGGTGCCTTCAATTCTCCCATCTGTGACTAAAGAGATGTCAGCAACAACAACTGTTGCAACATCGATAGGTGTCCCACAAGATACTTCAACATTGGTGCCAATGACAACACTCAAAACTGCTGCAAGCTCTAGTCAGTCTGCTCCTGAAATCTTAACTGAAATTCAGCAAGGAGCTACTACTCCAATGGCCAATCCGGAATTACCACCTTGGATGGAGGTAGTGGCGCCTAAGAGGAAAAAATGGGTAATTTCTCCTGATGAGTTTAATTTTGAGCAATTGATTCCTCTGAAGCCTAAAGGAACAAAGAAACCAAAGATTGTATCTCGAGTGTTAGTAGACCCAGTTTCTAAAAGGAAGTATGCTGAGGTCATGGTACCATCATCAGATAAAGATAAAGGCAATATATGACCTGAGGATTATACCATGCAAACCGTAGAGCTTGGGGTGGAAACACATGAGAGTGTTAAGTTGGATTCTCAGACAACTTTCAACTCTTTGTTACAAAGGTTTGATCAAGAGAGAGATGAGAAGAATGAATTAAAGAAGAAATATGAACAATTGACTAATGTTCTTCTGAAGGTCACACAATCTTCTCAGGAAGTTGAGCCCATAGGATCCTCAATGGACACTAAAGCTCTAAAGAAAATTGAACAGGTAGGAGCCAAGGGTCGGGTGATGGATGAGTGGATTTCATAGCTAAGGTCAAAAGGCTCTCATCTTCTAAGTTCAATAGTTGGGTTATTATCAGATTTTGAAGTAATTTAAAGCCAAATGCAAGGGCTCAAAACTTCATTATCTCAAGAGATTGAGGAAGTTGAGAAAAGTACGACCCTTTGGAGTAAGATGGAGGACTTCAGAATAGATGTCCTCATTGAAAATAAAGTAATTCCTACAAGGGAAAAATATATCTAGATTTTTTCATTGTTGTCTCACAAGCAAGAGACAATAAGGTTGATGATTGCAGAGATGGACCAAGAAAAGAAAGAAGGTGATGACGAGATTGATTTCATTTTTGCCAAAATAGTCAATCTTCCTTGTTATCTATATGATGGCAATCAAAATCTCATTACTAGTGAAGCCATCACACAGGAATTCCTCTCTAATGGATCACTGCACGGGATAGGATTTCTCACTTGGCACATTTGATAAGATACTGGAGATCCAGGTCAATTCTGAAGTCCTCGCATCCATGCTAAAGGATGGGAAGAAGAAATAGGTAAAGACTGAGGATGCGATTTCTCGTGTTTTTGTGATCATAGATTCTACCCCAATGCCGGACGAAGCAGATATGAAATCTATCTTGACTAAGGTCAAAGAATTCTATAAATCGAACAAGGAAGAGAAAGATGAATAAAGCGTCCCCTTTTAGCTTTTTCTTTTTATGTAGTTGCATCATTAGATGCTACTAGTTTTCTCGCAAGTGCACATTTCCCTGATGTTGTAGTTGTAGTAAACTGGGATTGTGCAGTTGAATTAGTCAACTATGCCTACATTTTTCTCCATTCTTTTCCTATTTAAGGAGGACCTCATTTGTAAATATTTATCTTTTCCATGCTAAGAAAATCTCTGCAAAAATTTTTCCTCAACTAAGACTTTGAGCTTTTGTAGTGAAGATTCTATCAAGCAAATAAAGAAAGCAATTTCATTTGATCTCAAACTTTGTGTTGTGTCAAGAAAATTGTTTATATGAGTTAATGTTCTTATGTACATTACTTATAGATGTTCTTTACTTCTTTGATATTGGAGATATTTTTATGTGGGTAAAAGAGCTCTTGAATCGTGCAAGTAGACTATGTGCTCCTAGCATATTTGGGAGATCTTCTGATAATTGAGTGATTAGTGGTAGGCTTTGTATTACTGCAATTACTTATAGTTTAAGGGATTAGGAATTTGCACTTGAAGACTTTGAGCTGCAAGTTAAGTTTCTAATAATTTTTAATAATCAATTTGAGTTAGTATTACATTCAAGGAAGACTTTGTGCTACTTGATAGTAAGTTTTAGTGTAGTTTGTTAGATTCATTGCTCTTTTCTTTAAGTATCTAAAGAGATAGAGAAATTGTAACAAGGTAGAGGAAAAAACTATAGACTCTAAAAAAAAAGAGATATATGCCCAACACCAACCCACAAATTTTGATTTCTTATTAATTAGAGAAGAAATTTCAAAGGGAGCCTCTCTTTGATGAGAAGAGAGATTAATTTCTCAACATACTTGTGTGAATCATATATTTAGTCCTTGGTACGCTGGTGACAAAATATTCACCCAATGGAGGTATCATAAGAATGATCCTTGATATTGCCCCCAAATCTAACACGAGGTCTCCTTGTGTCATGATTCTAAATATTCACTTGAGTGTAATTGTATACATTGTTATGATATTAGGTATTATCATGAGCATGTGTATTGACATTTCTTCTCCATGAGAAAGGATGACTGTGCGGTTGTTCATGAGAGTTCCTAGAAAAATTGGTGTGAGTATGGGTATTGGGAACATCTGGTTTTTGAAATAAGGATGAGGGTGACTCATGCATGAAACGTTCTCCCCTACTACCACCATTATGTCCTCTAGGATTTTCATTTGTTTGAACCATTTGATTAGGATCCTCTTCTAAAATTTATGACACATCAAAGTCATGAGGTAGCTTCATCCCATTTTGGGCCATGACTTGAAAGAAGTATTGTCTATCTCTTCTCATAATTGCTTCAATCATTTTATTGAATCTTGGCTCCATGATAGTCACTTCAATGTATACAAAACTGATAGATGCATTGTCATTATCATTGTTGTTCTCATTGTCATTGTCTAGCATATTACTACGACCGTCAAATGGGTGGTAAAACTCATCTCTGTCAAACTCATAGGCACTCATGTTGAGAGATCTTAGAGCTTCTTCAGCTTCTCTTATAAACTTTTGGGAATGGGTTTCAACCATGAACTAAACCTTGGCTATAATGAAGAATGAAAGAAAATGTGAAGACTATGAAAGATCAAGAACAGATATAGGATAGAATGAATCTAGGGTTGTCTTGCAATGTCCAAAAATGTAAGTCCGAGATATCTGTGATCTAAAGTAAGGTGTGGCTTCCAAAGAGATGATAGATCTCTTGATGAGTAAGTTGATCTTGACTAAAGAGGATCAAGTGGGACCCTAAGATGATAGATCTGATACGGGAACCACCTAATGATATGTTGTAGTAAGTTTGCAAGATATGATGAGGACAATAAAGCAACCTTTTGACTCTAGTTTGGAAAATGTGTATGAGGGATTGCAAATGAAGGCAAATGATGGATAAATATGTGACCAAGACTGGTTGACTGAAAATGATGAAGCCCTATAGGAAATGTCTTAGAAGCTCTTCAAATCTGAAAACTTAAGCATGTTTTATCCTCTCAACTTTTACAAAATTTTATTCTGAAACACAAAAGTGGAGCTGTTCAGCATAGATGCAATTTCCCAACCCAAATGTATTTTTTAGGTAACACAGACGCGGTTTAATTTCACACACATTATTTTATATGTCACAAACGTGATTTCTTGTTGTTACTGACAATGTTTTCTCTTTTGATACAAAAATGTGATTATACCCTACATAGACATGATTTCCCAACCCAGATGCGGTTTAAACCAACACAAACATGGTTTCTAAGAAAATTTATGAGTTTGTCCAAATATTAAGTTGTTGAATGTGACCAAATCTTGATGTTGAATGTTTTGTGGCAAGGAAACACAACAAACAATGAAGACACAATGTCTGAAGGTGTTTTTGTCCAAAATGTTTTGTGCATGTTCAAAAGATTTCCACTGGTGTAGCACAAATTGAAGACACTTGAAAACATGCACAACCTAGGCTAGAAATAGAAACCATTCAATGGGGCCCCCAAAACAATAAAATACCTCAAACAAGTAGACAGCTAGAAATTCTGGTAGCACTGGCTCTCCCACCACGACACTCACTTATTGGGCATACCAGATTCTCTTACCTCAAAATACCAAAGATCAAATGAAGGATTCTTGTCTCAACATGAAAAGCTACATGAGGGGTATCTATGGGGTACAATCCACACTCCCTGAACCATCAAATGTAAGGATTTTTGGCCTCTACAACAAAAGGTGTTTAGTGGGGGAACTTTTGCGGTCCTTGGTGTCTACCCATGCAGAAAAAGCTCATTTAAGAACCTACTCCTAATCCCTAAAGAGGATTTTTAATGCATCCAACACAAGTGTGGATACTAAGGACAACAGTCGATGTAGATACATAGAACCAAGTTGTCGTAGCTTTCACCTAACATATTAACTTATATAGTGGGCAAAAGAAGTACTGCTTGGGTCATGCTCTCTCACTTGGCCTTATAGGCTACTTGAGAGATAGGACCTCCTACCTAAATTGAAGATGATAACAATATATCTTACACCCAAGGTCCAATGGAAGGCGAGGGGAGAGGATAATTTTGTTATCATCTCTAGGGTTATAAACATAAAATGTGCAAAATGCACCAAACATTTCAAAAAGGTTCTTTAAACCCAAATAAAAAATATGTGACCCTAATTAGACTAGAAATCAAAGACATGTACCTAAATTACCTCTACAACAAATGATTAGTAGTTTTTGATAAATTACCCCCACCTGCAAGCACACTAGTTAGGTAAATTTTAGAAATCCAAGTCCAAATGTGAAAGGGGGCCTTCGACAATATGATGTTTTCTCCTTTTCAAGATAGCTGCACCACCTTGTTAGTCCAAACAAAGGGGTTAGGAAAAAAACAAATCAAAAAACCCCAAAATGAAAAAGATAATGAAAATTGACAACAAAAATTCAGTTATACTGAACACAGATGCACTTTCCAAACACAGACGTGCAAATATCAAACACTAACGCGATTTTAATATCTGAAACCTACAAAACAAGATCTGAACATAGACGCGATAACAAGAAACACAGACGTGGATTCTGGGCAGATACGTGGTATTATGAGTCACAAACAAATTTTGGGAAACCTACACCTACAACAAACAGAAAAGACAAAAACACAGAAATAACCAACCCAGATGCAATTTCTGATCATAGACGTGGTAATATAATGCACAGACCTAATTTTGGGATCTGAAACCTACAAAACCAACAGAAAAACACAAACGCCAAAATAGAGATCGTAATGCAGATGCATAAAGAATAGTCGTAGAAGAACAATAAATTAGAATCATCGTAAATCCGACCTACAACTTCACAAAAAAGCTAAATCTGCAAACAAAATGTTAGAAACAAAATGGACAAGAGTCCCACTAGGTGGGCCAAAATGTATACAATGAAAAATGATGATGATGATAAGCTATTGTAAAACCACAAAGATCCAACCATAACAAACCCTAGTCCTACAATGAAACATTCACCATACACCAATGAAGATACCTAAGAACATGCAAATAACCAAATGAAGCAATACTACCATTCACATGCCAAGTAGGGTTTCAATCTCCATTGTCTCCTATCTCCATTGATCTTGTTTGATACATTTTCTCTAAGATTTTGTATGTGTGCAAGAGCTCAACAAAGAACAGATTGTGGTTATGAAGTCGTTTGATTGCATAAGTATTGATTAGGGTTGATAATGATGAAAAAATCCTCTTATATAGAAGACGATTTAGAAAATGGAGGGATAAGATTAAGAGGTGAAAGAAATAAATGGTCAGTTAGGATCAAAGGGTAGGTAGAAGAAATAATGGAATAATGAAGGGGGTAGGTAGAGGAAAATTGTGAGATAAATGACATGTGTCATGGAGGAAAAAGATAATGAATTAATTAAATAAATAAACATTTATTTAATTAATAGAGGAAGTGGTACCTATTAAATAAATAAAATATTTATTTAATTTAAGAGAAAGGCAATTTAAATAAATAAAAATATTTATTTAAATGAGAAAAGGGCTAGAAGAGGATAAATTAATTAATTAAATAAATAAGAATTTATTTGATTAATAGAAGACTTGGGATAAAATAATTAAATAAATAAAAATATATATTTAATTAAAGAGGACAATTTTAGGTGTCTACAACCCTAAATCGGTATCTCAACTTACAAAAGAGGTAAAAACACATCATAATCAGTCAATCCACTTAGTATTTAGTCCTTATATGATTTATGACTAAATCTAGTGGATTCCTCCCCTCTTTTGAGTGTAAAGGAATTCCTCCCCCAAAGTGAAATTGATTTTGTGATTTTTCCTTCTATGTTGCAAATTGCCAAATCAAATTTTCCCCTTTACAAAGGAATCCCTCTCAATTCATTTCATCTAATCTCATTGTTGCATTTTCACTCCAATTCAAGAGCAATTCTTCTTCTTCAAGAGTAGATATGATCCAAGGAGTAGCAAGTTATATTAATACATCTTAATTTATGTTTCATTTATGATTTCACGATGGATTTTAGGTTATTGCATCAACACATGGAGGACTTATCCTAAGGACATTTCTTCATCAATTGAAGGTATAATCAATTCAATCAATCATTTCAATTAAATAATTTCCAATTCAATTCAAGGTTTAAATCCAAACCTAGAGTTTGACATTAGAAAAAACCTATAAACCACCCAAACACAATTTTTCTCCTCGTGTGTATAGCTATATTTTTTTGGTAGAGACATGAAGGCAGTAAGGTCATTAATAGAAAAATACAGACTAGCACCCAGAACCATGATAGGAAAACCCTATACTAGGGTGCTCTTGGTGCCCCTATCTAGGACTAGGGTGCCCTGAGCATCCCAATCCCCATAAAACCCTTCCAAATTTCACAAGAAGTCATTTCTA
The DNA here is from genome assembly GCF_030272615.1 of Cryptomeria japonica. Lineage (NCBI taxonomy): Eukaryota > Viridiplantae > Streptophyta > Pinopsida > Cupressales > Cupressaceae > Cryptomeria > Cryptomeria japonica. The sequence continues at coordinate 159,004,026 of NC_081413.1, forward strand.
AGTTTTAGGAAACTTCATTTAAGTTGATGTGTAATAATTGGAAGACCAAGGCACTACGAGGGACCTGGTCCAATGAATTCAGCCCCAGATTTCAGTCACATGTGTACCTTTGTATTTTCTGTTCAATCCTATAAATGTTATGAAGTTTATGTTGTGCATTAGTTTTTTATAATTTATTAATGTTTTCTTTACATCATACTTAGATCCTAGTTCAATATCATTTCAAATCCACACTATTTCCAAAGAAATAAAAGAATAGAAACCATAAGGTACCATTTGTCTCTCTTTGACAAGAGTTGGTCAAATTCAGTCAAATCTTTTATGGCTTCATATTCCAATGTTTTTGTGAAATTTTATCTTGTCCCTAATCCTACCTTGCTCTATTTTCATACCTTATATGTATAAAGACCACAAAGAAAAACTTCAAACAAGGTAGTTAGGACCCTATGAAATTCAATGGGTATTTCCAAATGGAGATGCTCAGCTCACCACAATAGACCCAATTCATATCTCCTTGACAATGAATGGGCATAGGCTCAAGTTATACAAGAAACCTTATAATAAACATGATTTTTTTCTTCACCTACAATAAGAATTTATCTCACCACAAAAGTCACTCATCTCATCCAATCCATTTGATGACACTATTCCATCACTACCATCATCACACTCAATCCATAAACCTACTATAGATGAACTAACCAATTCACCTGTAGCCACTCAATCATAATAAATATGTATTTCTTGCTATCACATACAAACATATCATCCACTTTATTTTTTTAAGTCACATTGAGGAGCATGCAACATCATACAATAGTTGGGACTTGTAGCATCTATTATCGGTGGAGACTTGATTCTACACACACATAGAAATTGTTGCCTTCAATGCAATTGCCAATCTTGTCAGTAGCATGAAGTGTAAGGAATCATGAATTCACATGTAACCATTTCAAATCTCTATGCTTCATTCAAGGAATTTTTTCAATTATATGCATGTAGTTGTGGTTCCATCGTCAAATTAATTTTTCATCCATGTAGCATCACTCCATACTTGGTGGACAACTTCATTGCACGTGCAACAGTCACATTAACCAATCAACTATCACTCTGGTCTTGTTTATCTATCTATTGTGTGTCACATATCATTTTCTATATCTTATATACATACTTTTCACATTTCATCATTTATTTCATGATTGATATTATTTTCACTATGGAGTTTGCATGCATTTTTACTCATTATTTAGTCATATATCATTGCAATACCCCATTTTTTTATACTTTCATACTCCTACCGTACTATAATTAATTTGAGGACAAATTAAACCTTTGGTTGATGGGAGATTGTAATTATGAATGAGTTCCTTTTGCATCGCCAATAAATTTTGAATAATTCATTGGAAAAGTTTAACCTTGTCTTTAATTGCATTTCTTACCTTACACAAGTGAAAGACAAGCATTGGGCATTATATTCATTTGATTATCTTATGGAAAGAGAGAAGAGAAATATAATTGTAAGTTACCAATCATTTAGAGCATAGAAATTTCAAGATGTATTGTGAAGTGTAGAGATAGAGTGAAGTGCATAAACAAGGAATGAAGTGCAAAAAAAAGCAAATAAAATCAAGATAATTTATTTCTAGAAAAGAGTTCGACCAGTAAGGATGGATGGTGACATTATCAGGAGAGAGACAAAATACCATACTTTGTTACTAATATATGTAGAGTGTTTATTGTTCTTTGAGAGGTCTGCTTTGATTTATTACTGCCTAAGGATGATAGAATATAATGACAAGATTATGGAGTAATTTGTAGAAACTTTTTGAAACAATGAAGCAATAATTAAGGGACTGAGAGTGGAACCATCTGAAGTAGAAATTTCAAAAGTATCTAATCTTCCTTTGATAGGATAATCCTATCTTGTGCCTCTAGATGTATTCTCTGCTAGGGTTAAATTTTTCAGACCAAGGGAGAGTTTTGAATCTTCATCCCAAGGGACCGAGCACCTCTCCCTACCACCACTATGGAGAGAAGTAGAAAACCATGTGACCAGATATTTGATTTGTGATGGGAGACACTCTCTTCTTTACAAAGTAATTTTCAAGTTTATTGGCATTTATGCCAAATATATTGGTAAATTTCTATCATGCCCAAAATTTAGGGCAAAAACGGAACAAATTTTTTTAAAAAAAAAAAAACTAATTAATTTACAAGTTCGCTCACGCGACAAGCGTTAATGTATTTGCCAAATCTATAATCGAGCTAAATCTGAAACGAACTAAGCATCAATTATTGTTTAATCTTATTTGCGAAAATCTAACTAGTTTAATTTTATCTCCATGAGATACCTAACCATTAAATTTTATTAAATCAACCACGTTAAAGAAATAGGAGAGGGAGATTAATTCAATCTCCAATAAGACTATATAGACTAAACATCCATTTTTATTTAGAAAATAATAATAATCATTTTCAGTGACATTTAATTTGGATAATTAAATCCACAAGGGTAAAATTGATTACGAGTAGCTATTACTCGTCTCTAGAATGTCAATTAAAATTTAACCATTCTAACCTCAAATGGAAAGTGTTTAAATTCCTCCTTTTATAAACCATTTTAAAATTTAATGCCCAATTAAATTAACTAGGGCATAATTAAGTATTTATCACACTAAATACATTTGAAATTATAAGACCAGGCTTTATTCATAAAATTGTATATTTCTTTTTTTTTCTTTTACTACCTATTAGTAATCAATACGGAGGTATTTAAATATTTAAATCTCTATTAAATACTTACACCAAAAAATATAACCAGAATTATATATATATATATATATATATATATATATACATATATATATATATATATGTATGTATGTATATATATATGTATATATGTATATATATATATATATATATATGTATGTATATATATATATATACATACATATATATATATATAGATATATACATATATATACATACATATATATATATATACATATATACATATATATATATACATACATATATATATACATATATATGTATATATGTGTATATGTATATATACATATATATGTATATATGTATATATACATATATATGTATATATACATATATACATATATACATATATATGTATATATACATATATACATATATACATATATATGTATATATACATATACACATATATACATATATATGTATATATGTATATATGTATATATATATATATGTATATATGTGTATATATATATATATATACATATATTTATATATATTATTTCTTTTTAAAAAAAAACTTTCCAAAATAATAATCAATATTTTTCCGACCCTAATTAGGGATTTTTATTTTATATAAGATGACTCTAAAACCAAATCAACTAAACTGGTTATTTTAATTTATCACCCCAGCCCTACTCGGGCTAGGGTTTAACCCCTTTTTTGATCTCTTATTTTTTTTACAGGGCCGAACTACGATGGCGGCCATTTTTTTATGCAGGATTTGAAGATGGGCGAAGGGCCGAGGGTGCCACTGTGTGAATGCACAGTGGCGGCGCGGCACCACTGTGTGTCCACATAGTGGGCGCCGCTAGCGGCTCACACCACTGTGTGTCCACACAGTGGCGGCCGCGGCCCACACTGTGTGCACACACAGTGGGGTCCGCGAGCAGCCAAATTTTTCCCCTTTTTTTTTTATTTTTTTTAAAATATATTTTATATAAATATATATATATATATATATATATATATATAAATTTATAAATATAAAAGTTTTAAGGGTGAATATATATAAATATATATTTTTTTTTCAATAAGATTTACATGCAAAATTTTAAACAAAATAACAAAGGGAAAGCATTATGTTAAATCAAATTACATGTGCACATATATATATATATATATATATATATATATATATATATATATATATATATATATATATATATATATATATATATATATATATATATATATATATATATATATATATATATATATATATATATATATATATATATATATAATTGGTATATAAACTTAGGCTCTTTTATTTATTTATTTTAATTGCTGATAAAAGAATGAAGCAAAATCTATTGTTAAGTTGTTTATCAACACTAATTAGAAATACACTTTAGGAAATACAATATACTTTTCTATAATAAATAGATTCATTGATTTCTCAACTAATAAAATAATTACTTAAAACACCCTTTTTTTTTTTTAAATACTTAGGATCTTTCAGCAAAAATAACTCATATTTTTCAACAAGTAGAATATAGATAAAATTTATTTGAAAACTAATTTTTTTCATAATACAAAAGAAGCTTTTGCATGCAACTCAAGTGGATTTTCTTTTTCTAAATATCAGAAGTAGAAATAAAACAAGCTTTTTACAGCTCTAAGATATTCTGCAAATTTTACAGGATGTTTCTTTGTTTAGCTACAACAATAAACCTCAAGTCTATTTTCAATAATCACAACTTGCCTCTCATTTGTAAGAATGAGGGCATACTTTTGTATCAAATTTAAACAAATATTTGCAAATGGATTTAAGCATCTTCAACAATAATCTTCTGTATCTTTTCATGGTTCCTATTCGCTTCTCCTGACTTTTCCTGCATAATAATACACAATATGACCACGGAGTGCTCACCTCCTAGCCTAGGCTAACTGGTAGCCACCCCCGAGTTTGGAGAACCAAATCCTAGACGGGTAACAAACAGGCAAATACATACAGATTTTCAGACACACTCCCAACTTGGCTTCACAGCACCACACTTTGGTGATGACCTTTTAAAGGGTGGTAGTGGACCAATACCCTAAGGAGAACTGCAAGTATGAAATAAACAAGAAGCCACCTCATGGCACAATAAATATATCAAGAGTCTCAACCCCTTATTCCTTATGCCCCCCAAAGGCATTCTAGCCTTATATCCCTCCTTATGACCCCCATTGCACAAATAGGCCATGCAGCAAGGGTCACACAAAGATCCCTTGTGATCGCTCTCAAAAGAGAGTCTCTCACTCGAGGGTTGTCACTGCTACCACCCACAAGATCCTCTTCTCTCCCAAGAGTAAGAGGTCTTGAGAAAACTCCCAAAACACAACAAAGATAATGCAAAATTTCAATGAATATCAAAAACAAGCCATTCAAGAAACTCGGATTTCTTCACCAATCATACACTCAAACACATGCAAGAAAATAACCATTTTAACGAATAATCAGACCAACCTTAATCTGCCCAATGGTAGTTTGATATTTGAGGAAGAGCTGCCCAATCCACGATTCTTCTTCTTCTACCCTTACTTAAAATTTCTATTCCAATCTATTATTTTTTCTTTTCAAAATTTCTCTTGTCTCCAAAAATGGAAAGTGGGTGATTACCCTCAAAATCTCAAAATCTTGCTTAAGAAGCTCATTCTCTGAGTTCTCACAAGTTTCTAAAAACCAAAAAGGAAATAAAAGCAAAATGCAAAAAAAGACTCCCATTCAAAAAGAAAAATCTAAATTAGATTTAACTTCTAATTTTCAATTTTCGCTCAACACAAAAAAGCCAATTTTTAAAGCGTCAAAAAGATCATTTAAAAGTAGAAACTTGCCTAAAATTACCCCTAACCCCTAGGTATACCTTATGGGCTTTAGGAAACCCTATTAACTACCCCTAGGTGTTCATTTAACCCATTTTAAACCCCTCTGAAGTTTATTTTCGGGTCAAACATATGTTGACCACCCCAAATATTATATTCCCAAAGTATTTATGACAACACGTTATTTTATTTAAGAAAAACTATAATTAAACACTTTCCCACCAAGAGACAAAATAAAACATTTAAATTTAAATCCACGCATGTGTCAAGTGACACAAATAAAACACTTCTACAAAATAAAACATGAAATTGTCTCTTGTGGTTTTTACACATTAAATTTAAATAACACTTAACACTCATGCAACATATACTGTTATGAATAAAATACAACACAAACGGGGTGTTGTCTCTCCAAATAGACAACCCCTGGCTTACAAACATACATAAGTCTAGGTTTGATTCTCCGTAATTGCCATGGTCACATGGTAAATTTCCTGCGCATCTCAATTTACACATTAGTACTTTCAAATATCCACATATAATGTAATTCAAAGGAATAACAATACACATCATCACTTGCATACAATTTTCATCTGCATAGATTAAATACATCTTTTATCAAGCAAATTCACATAAGCAATTTCATCCCAATTCACATAAACTTAACCATACATCATAATTCTATATTCATAGTAAAGTCCTGCAATTTCAATAATGACATACCTCCTCTCAAATTTATCCTATTCTAGGATCATCTAGAGTTTTGTATCTATAAAGCATATAAATGAAGCATCCACATTCATAAATGTTACCCTATCACAGAATCATATAAGTTCTTCATCCAGACATAGCTGACATACGTTAAATCAAGATTATCCAATCAATGGGTCTTTTAGGATTTCAACTTCATAACACATCAAAAGTACACCACTAGGTGCGATAACTCTATAACTTGGTTCAATTATTTTTCTCACAAACCTATCTGCCTAACACAGTCCATTCTATTGAATTATAAAGCATTTATTAATAGGTCAAATAGGGTCAACTAAGTAAATCAAAGCTTGATTTGGGGAAGGCCTTACAATTTCCCAAACTACCTATGCCATATGTTCACTAGGATGGTCGTAGAACAATAAAAATGGCATATTTATCTCTATCATACTACTACTTTGTTTTTATATTGATAAAAATAAGTATATCTTTTGAATTCATAAACATTACCTGGTGAGAGTTTTTTGCTTGGGATGACATTCACAACACACTCTTATGGCACATTCTAGCTAGTAATGATAGGGTTGAGGAAAATGTTGACCAATCAAGGGAAGAATAGTAAATTAAATCCCCTTAGGGATAATATATCATAAATATTTGTGGATGACTTACCTCCTCATTTTTCACCAACCGATAGTCGTAGGGAACATATGAGTGAAGAGTTACAACAAGACTGGGCTGCAATATTTGAGGAATCGCCCATAGCATCCAATCAAAAATATCTCTTCCTCCATCTCAACTTTAAAATAAGAAAATAAAAGACCCTACCTCTTCCTATTAAACCAAGCATAAGCCTAAAAAACATAAGTCTAAAGAGAAACCTAAGAAACCTAGGGTTGAAGAGAGGCCTAGAAAATGAAAGCCTAAAGGAAAACTTGAAGAACCTAATGCTAAAGAGAAACCTCAAAGGAAAAAAACTTAAAATAAAATGCTCAAAGAGTAGAGGTGGCCAGAAAGTCATTCACATTGCCTCAAGGAAAAAGGGATTACAGGAGAACAACAACCTTGGGATTGGGAGTATGTGTTTAATGTCGAAACTAACTTAGAAGGAGTATTTATTTAGGAAAAGAAAGTTTGAAACCCTAGATGAGAAAATACAAAAAGTATTTGTACAGTCTAGCTTAGAGCATGAATCAAATGATGATCCTTACATAGCAAAAAAAAAAGGCTAAATACCACTGAGCCTAGGGGAAAAGTAGTTAAACCCTCCCATGGAATCAAATAATTATGTTGAAATGGATACTAAACCTGAGAATTTTCTCATAAAAGAAGAAGAGAATAGAGAGCTACAATCGAGCCTTGAGAAAATTTAGGAACTATAAAAGCAGTTGAAGGCTTATAAAGTGTAAAGGGTGAAAATGTTAGGGTTTCCACCATTAAAGGGATGAAAATCATTAATATTTTACTTGGGGACAATTACATTAGGGAAATATAGGAATTTGATAGATCTAAACCTAGGAGGTCTAAATGCTTATCAGATTCCAAGGATCTTGGATGTGCCTCTTCTTTCTCTTGAGTATAATTGATTTGTTGAAGATGTTAAAATTAGGGTAAATATGCTAGAATTGAAGTAATTATGCGAAAATAATGAGCTACAGTCATCGAACCAATCCACGAATTTGTATATGAGGATTGTAAGGGTATTACGACCTATTCCCAAAAGGAGCTCCTAATTTGTTAGGACTAGGATAGTGATCACTCTGGTCCTCCATACTTAAATCCCACTCCAATGGGAGATTGATTCGTCATTATAAATAAAGCCAGTTAATGTCTTTATATATGAGGATCTAGGTCAATTTACTTATCAGGCCAACCTCCAACGGTCACATAGAGTCACCAAATTTATTTCCTACATGAGAGATAGGTCTCATCCCTCCCTTGAAAATTGGGTCCCATTAAGGTCCATCTCAATTGGGGACCAAGATTTTGGCCCAAAGAGGAAGAAACCCCTCCAGAGAGTCACTTGTAAAGTGTATGTGGCATTGAAATTAGAGTTAAGTCACTGAACGGACCCACATAGGAGATGAGGGGGAGACACACTAAAGTAGAGGCACAAACATGAGGTGTAAATTGGCCCGATGACAATTTGTGACGCTACATAAAGAAAGGGAAATTAGATTACATGGGAAGCTCATGGAGTTAGATTAATACTTCATTAGTAAGAAAGTATAGAGCTAAATAAGTTAGTGCATCTAGCTATAGTGGAGCTATAGAAGAGTGAGCCTACTAAGGAAGCTAGTCCTCCTATGAAACCCCCACCACTTATAACATCAACCCTTGGACTTTCTCTATGTCATACACAAATGGAATTTGAATTTGACTAGTAGAAACAAAAATGGGAGAAGAAGAAGGAAGATATTAAGGCTTATAATGTGGAAATATATTTCCCTAGGGTTTTCACCCAAGGAATGAGGACCACTAGAGATATTTTTCACTTAGGGATATTACATTCAAAAGAGGAAAGGGAATTCACTAGATCCAGTCATAAATCAAATAAAGACTAAATGCTAAGTGAATTTGGGTTGATAGGGGTTTCCTCTTTTGTAAGTTGAAGAGCTGAAATTAGGTAAAGTGTTAAAAAATTGAGGTAAAATCATGAAAACAACGAGATATAGATGCGGGATTTTCACACACACCTAGATCTGAGTAATGTAAGTTGAATCAGATCTACTCCCCAAAATTTCCCAAAAAGTGTCAATACCATGGTGCATCACATCGGTCCTCTGAACTTTTTGCGTGTCAAAAAGGGTTGATTTGTCTTTGTTAATAGAGCTTAATCTAAAGAGTACAACTTTGTACCTATTTCCTGCACACAAAAGAAGGGAAAAAAGGTTGGGAATAGGGGTTTGCCTAATTCAAACCCTGGTTTGAAATCAACCTTGAATGAAATATTGCAAATACTTGAAATAAATGATGCAAAGGTATACCTCATATCTGCAATGACTAATAATGATTATTTGCTTCTTGAATGTAATCACATATGTTGTATGAAATCACATGAACGTGACAAAACCCTAACACACACACATGCTTGCAAATGACTGATGTAAATTTAATCCACAATTGTTGATGAATTCTTGAGAAGACTTCGCACAATATGCACTTTCACTTCACAAGAGGCTCCTACAATTGCTTGTTGATGGATGTTGGATTGTTGATGGATCCTTCAAATGAGGAAAGGAAAGGTTATATGTATAGAAACCTAACATTTTTTTTTATCATAGGCTGACCTAGAAATGATATATTTTCACACCAAATTGAGTTTGAACATTATAATACCACCAAAACATGATCCCGAAATTCGGGGAGAAAAAGTAGGGAATAATTAGTCCGACCAACTTTTTTCCAAATTTTTAAGGATGCAAGGTATTATGATTATAAGGTCATTACCAAGTGGGTACGATGATTAAATATGTTTAAATATGTGAATTTAGGCCTTGAAAATCAAAATAGGACATAATTAGGGCTTTTGATGAATTAATTAATTGAAAGAATAAAAAGGGGTACACTTAGGGTAAAGGGCCCAATTATATGATGTGTGGAATTATAAAAGAAAATTTTAGATGCTTAAAGGGAATTAAAATGATTCTCCCCATTATCCACTTATTCCTCTTGTACCCAAATGCGAGAGAAAGACCTCGCTATACACTTGCCCATTGTCAATTATGTTAATTCTCCAACATAAGCCAACACGGGGAGGGGATTCATCCCTAAAATTTAGATAAGGCAAAGGGTTCAAAATGGGCCCTAATTAGGAAGGATAGTGGTGTGGTGCCATGGTCCTGGTGAGGACCAAGGTGCCATGCCCTAGTCCTACCCCAGAATTGGGCCAAGGTTAAGGGGGCCAGCAAGATAAAATGATATAATATGACCATTATTGCATGGTAGGGGCATAAATAGGTCTATGTCAAGCGTAGAGATGCAGGTGCTAAGGTGAGAGCCCAAAACACGGTCAAAATTGTAATGGAGTACAATTTAGGATGCTACATGTAGTCCCCACTTTAGCAAGAGTATGAGCTTACACGAATACTCATAGTAAAGTAGAAGAAAGAGAGATGAAGGAAAGAAGGAATGCAGAGAAAAATCACAAGGAGTATAAGACATTTCTAATTTCAAGGAACCAAGCCCCCAATCGTAGGATCTTAACTCACTTAAACATATGCAAGGGAACACAAAGAACAAAACAAACAAAAAGGAAAACAAAGACAAAAGACACACAATAAAAGCTAAAGACAAAAAATAAGACCTCAAGTCAACTAGACGAAGAGACCTCGATATCAAAATATCTCAACAACTAATATCACTCTTGAAAAAATGTCATCTCATAAACACAATCAATCACATAAAAGAGAAAAGCAAGCATCATCCATGAGCTACAAGTATCCAAGCTATGAGTTCATGAGAAGAAGAAGAGAGAGGGCATGAATACACTTCAGATTTGTTTATCTAGGTGATCCATGAGAAGAATGATGAGAGATAACATAGATACCTTTCCCCTAGATGCTTGCATCTAGGTGATCCATGTTGGGGAGGAGAGTAGGAATGGTCTAGCCCTATTCTGCTAGTTCCACTCATCCTCATGCGTGTGTGCAAGTGATGTCTGGTTCCAGGTGTATAGTACCTCGTGTAAGAGTTTGTTTCTAAGACATGTAATGTAAAATGCAAATTCCAACGGGCGACTGTGTGTGCTAATGCCAAGGGGCGAAAGTGTAATCTCGAGAACATCTCGTTTAAGAGTTTTTCTCTAGTTTTGAGAATGTGTAACTCCGATTGGAATAGATACATGCCTGGTTTTGAGGACATCCAATGTAAGAGTTTTGCTCTAGTTTCAATGATGTGTATCCCCATCTAAGACATATATCAAATTTTGTTACTGGTTCCGGGCGTGAAACATCTTGTCTAAGAGTTTGTGTCCTTTGGTTTTGAGAATGAAAACCCCGTTTAAGACCTGCAAAAATTATGTGCAAAAATATGGTACAATATGGTACAAATGGAGTGTTATGGGTGCCCCCCCCCTTAATATGTCAACATAGTCCTATTTTGATGTCTTAAGGAAGCTTAGAAATAAGGATACTTGACCTTCAACACTAATGAGATATCCTTTAGGAAACAATATCATGAATCCAAGCTACAAAGGTAATACTCTTCAAGAAAGGATAAAATAGTTGAAAAAGAGATATCTTGCAACAATTTTAAAGGAGATCCTTGGAGGATAAGAGATATTTTCTCAAAAGACATCTACCTCTAAGAGGAGTTTCTTTCAACAAACATAACATCTTCTATATAAATCAAGGAAGGAGAACAAGAATGCACACCTTCCTCCTATTGCTAGGTGAAAGAGATTCTCGATGAAGTATAGCATACTTTTGAACCTTTGTGAGGGGGTAAGTTTATGATACATATACATTGCCTAGTGAAGAAGAATTTGTAGCCAAGAACTTACACCTCTTGTATAAGAAAGAATCCTTGAGAAAACAACAACTTCGCACAGGAATGATATCAAATTATAAGCAAACACTGCTCAACAAAGGAAAAGTAGATCCTTCGAGAGGGTAAGAGAGAGAAATAATTGCCCCCCCAAGTGAAAGGACAATGAGAATAATTACACAACTTCCAGAGAAAGATTATTCATAAGAGACATATCGTCTCAAAAAAAGAATAGGTCCTAACCAAGGAACAAACGTGTGCTCGCATGAAGGATAATCCCATGTAAGGCGGGACATCAAGTTATGAATAATGGAACTTTAAAGGAAGAGGTAATATTCAAAGAGGGAGAGTGAGAAAAATAATTATAAACCCTTCTAAGAAGAGATTCTAGACATGAACAAATGCACAATAGACTCACATAGATAAATATCCAATGCAAGAAAAGACATTAATCTATGTAAAATATGTCTCCATAGAAGAGAAAATATTTAAAGAGATAAAGGGGAAGATAAAGCTTACATATTTCACTTAAGGAGAGATTATCCATAAAATATATGCCATGTCATGTGAGAAATGATATCAAAGTATGAGAAACACAACCCCTAAAGGAATAATAAAACTTTAGAGAAGAAGAGAGAAACGGGGAAGCCACCCTTGCCCCCCAAGCAAGAAGACAAGGATATATTAGGAGGAAGAATCACGCATTTCCTTAGGAGAGATTATCCATAATAGATGTTCCATTTCAAACCAAGAAAAATTATTATGCAAGAAAAGACATCAAGTTATGAACAACACAATCCATAAAGGAATGGTGAAACCATAAAGAGGAGATATATGATAGATGTGAAGGTGAACCATGTTGCTACCCAAAGATGTTTAAAATTAAAATAGCACCACCACTAATGAAAAAGAGCCCCCGATTAAGTTAACTATTTGTATCATAGGGTGAGGAGAAACATGAGGAAAAGGAGTGCTAAGGCACTACCTTTTCACCAAGAAAGAAAGCAAGATCTATTGAAAGGCATATATGAACAAGATCATATTGTTATTGAATTCTTTAAATGCTTTACACTTTCCAAGAGAATGAAAACCACCATGATGAAAAAGATAATATCCATTTCCTTCTTTATGCTTAGTACTAAATTTCACAAAGGGAAAAACAACAATCTTGTCATACTTCAATTTCCAAAAGATTCTAGTTACCAATTTTTCTTGATCATCAATAGTTATAGGTTTATTATTTTGAGATTGAGGATGAGAGATACTACTAGAACAAGAAAGATTATCATCAATGATTTTAACTTTTACACTATAAATAAGTTCTTTTGTTGAGTTTTGAAAATCGAGGCAATCGTCAGCATGGTGATCATGAGTTTGATGAAATGAATAAAAAGGAGTTTTTGAAGAAGAAGCCATTTCAGCCTCTTGACGCATCCTTTGTCTTGCAAGATGATTTTTAAAATATTTCAAATCCTAAGGAGGCCATCCATAGGATATTTATGATCATGTCCTAGGCCTTCTATACTAATTTGTGTAGCAGGGTTTATAAGGACTCTAATTCCTAGTTCAAATTTCCCAAGTCCTCGTCCTCTAAAACCTTGTTTTGATATTATGTTAAAGCCACTCCTATAAGAATTTTTTAATTGAGAAGGAGGGAGAATATTGTGATAAATTTCTTTGAAGTTTTTAGTGTAAGGATGTTTAAAAGGAATGAAAGGATTAGTAGATGAAGAAGGAACATCTTTTAAAGGAGATTTTTCCTTTCTATCATCATGTATGTCCTTTTGGGAAGGAAGATCCTTATCATCTAAGGCCTCATATTTTCTTAACGTTATATGGGGAGATAAATCATGAATTAAATGCATAAAATAATGTTCTCTATAAATGTTCCGATGATTAAGATAGGCTAGGCTCTAGGAGAACAAGGAGGATCTAGAGAGATGGAAACACTAATATTTTTATTTTTCCCCCCTTGCGCAAGGGTATGTGTATGAGAAGAAGAAGATGGAGTCATGTTACTCTTCAATGCTTGCTCTCTATTTGAGATATCATTGATAAGAGAATTATCTCTTTCTTCATTCACATTAGATGCCCTAGGAGAGGTACAAGTGTTAGGTTTTCTATTAACATCTCTAGGGTTGGGATCTACAAAAGCTTTTAAATGATCTACATATGAAATGCATTGTTTTAAAAATGTCACTATAAAGAAACATATATAATAAATAAAATCTTTGCCCCCACAGGTTAGTAGAGTTGGTCAAGTCTTGGGTGTTCATGCTTGAGGTCTTGGGTTTGATTCTCTGGCCTGAAATTACCCCATCACGGACACTTGGGGGTGGTGTTGGTTATCCTATGGCCATAGGGACTAGTCTCACCTCACTGCTCGCCCCGTAAAGGGAAATCGTTGGGCGGTGAGTCGCGGGGATACCCTTTGAAATCAAAATAAATAAATAAATAAAATCTTTGAGATCTAATTGATGAAAAGGAAACAACTTGGAAATCCTAAAAATGCAATGCGTCCAAGTACTATGAATGAAAAGAAGTAACATGAAGTGAAATAAACCATTATCCGACACGTGATTATAATAAATGTACGTAAAAAGCAACATAATCATATGTGAAATAGAAAATAAATCAAATCCATTAATTGTCGTGATGAATAAATTAGGCTTTTAAAAATAAAACCTCTTAATTTATGTAAATGATAACCCTCAAATTAGAGGATAATTGTGAAAAATTATATAGCCTCTTGGGAAATTTAAATTTAAAATTGGGGTCTTGTGAAAAGAACCTCTTAATTTAAAATTTAAAATTTAAAATTAAAATGTGATCTAACGTTGAAATTTTGAAAATTGAATTAATTAATGCAAAATTGGGAAATGCATAAGATTAATTTAAAAATTAGGGTCCTTTTAGTGAACCACTTAAGTTTTAAATTTAATTTGCAATGAGATCCAGGACTGAAATTTTGAATTTGAATTACCACCAAATGTGAAATAATTAATTCAAAATTTAAACCAATCACAAGCTTAATTTTAAATTTAAAACCTAGGGTTTTTGAAATAAACCACTTAATTTTAAAATTTTATTGGAAAATTAAACTTGGAAATGAAATTTTGAATTGTAAAATATGAAAATCACTCAAATATGAAATAATTATCCCAAATTAAACAAAACACAAATTCAATTTTGAATTTAAAAATTAGGGTTTTAATGAATTTAACCTCCATTTTTTTTAAATTTGCACGGAAATCAAACTTGTAAATGAAAATTTAAATTTTAAATTGCATAAACACTCAAATTTGAGAACGAAAATCAAAATTAAAGGTGTAAGAAGTCGAGTTCACCAAAATGTAATGCGGAAAAATATTTCCCTAGGGTTTTCACCCAAGGAATGAGGACCACTAGAGATATTTTTCACTTAGGGACATTACATTCAAAAGAGGAAAGGGAATATACTAAGATCCAATCGTAAATCAGATGAAGATTAAATGATAAGTGAATTTGGGTTGATAGGGGTTTCCTCTTTTGTAAGTTGAAGTGCTGAAATTAGGTAAAGTGCCGAAAAATGGAGGTAAAAGCATGAAAACAGCGAGTTATGGATGCAAGATTTTCACATGCACCTAGATCTGAGTAATGTAAGTTGAATCGGACTTGATCCCTGAAATTTCCCAAAAGGTGTCAGGACCATGGCGCATCACATCAATCCCTCAAATTTTTTACGCGTCAAAAAGGGTTGATTCGTCTCTATTAATAAAGCTTAATCTAAAGAGTACAACTTTGTACATGTTTCTTGCACATAGAAAGAAGGGGGGAAAGGTTGGGAATAGGGGTTTTCCTAAGTCAATCCCTAGTTTAGAATCAACCTTGAATGAAATATTGCAAATACTTGGAATAAATGATGGAAAGGTATACCTCATATTTGCAATGACTGATAATGATGCTTCGCTTCTTGAATGTAATCACATATGTTGTATGAAATGGCATGAACATGACAAAACCCTAACACACACACATGCTAGCAATTGAATGATGTAAATTTTCTCCACAATGGTTGATGAATGCTTGAGATGACTTTACACAATCTACACTTTCACTTCACAAGATGCTCCTTCAATTGCTTGTTGATGGATGTTGGATTGTTGATGGATCCTTCAAATGAAGAAAGGAAAGGCTATATTTATGGAACCCTAACATTGTTTTTTATCATAGGCCAACCTAGAAATGATATATTTTCACACCAAGTCGGGTTTGAACATTATAATACCGCCAAAACATTATCCCAAAATTCGGGGAGAAAAAGTAGGGACCGAAGTGAATCACATTGGTCCAACCAACTTTTTTCCACATTTTCAAGGATGCAAGGTATTGTGATTATAAGGTGATTCCAAGTGGGTGTGACGATTAAAGATGTTTAGATATGCAAACTCAAAACTTGAAGATAAAAATATGACATAAGTAGGGCTTTTGATAAATTAATTAATTGAAGGAATAAAAAGGGGCACCCTAAGGGTAAAGGGCCCAATTTTATAATGTGTGAAATGACAAAAGAAGATTTTAGATGCTTAAAGGGAATTAAAATGATGCTCCCAATTATCCACATATGCCTCTTGTAGCCAAATGAGAGAGAAAGGCCTCCTTATGCACTTGTCCGTCGTCAATTATGTTAATTCTTCGACATAGGCCGACACGGGGAGGGGATTCCTGCCCAAAATTTAGATAGGGAAAAGGGTTCAAAATTGGCCCCAATTAGGGAGGACAATGGCATGGCACCATGGTCCTAGTGAGGAACAAGGCACCATGCCCTAGTCCTACCCCAGAATTGGGTCAAGGTTAAGGGGGCCAGCAAGATAAAATGATATAATATGGCCATTATTGTATGGTGGAGGCATAAATAGGTCTATGTCAAGCACAGAGATTCAGGCGCTAAGGTGAGAGCCCTAAACATGGTCCAAATTATAAGGGAGTATAATTTAGGAAACTACAAGGCCAAATATGAGTTAAAATTAGAAGAGAAGGACTCAGAGGTGAAAAAATTGATAGTTAATTTGGAAAAGTTGGTTGACTAAGGAGTTGTACACCACTATCCCATGTATATGTCTTATATTTGTAAGAAAATATTACATGTTTTCAAATTATTCAACTTATTAGTTATCTTTCTATCTCCATCATCACACCTAGGTATTTTATCTTTTCTTACTCAAGAGATATTTAAAAAATGCAAGATTAGATGTGTGAATTTTACCTTCATGACTTGGTTGTTCCTTATAATGTCAATTGGAACTCCTTAATATATGTAGGATATGTTTAGCTTAAGCCTCTTACATCTTCCATAAAAATGAACAAGAAAGGGGATAATTGTTTTAGGCATATAAAGAAAGGGAAAAGTCAACCCCTCTTCAAATCAAAGTAGAATCAAAAAAACTAGAGAAGATTGATGAACATGGTAGAACTTATCAATAGACAAGAAGTGGTTGATAAAATTACTCAATGCAGAGCTAAGGATTACAAAAGGTTCAAAATATTAGTAGCTAGATTAGGAGAGGATACAATGGTATTTTGTCTAAACAAATGGAGTGAAATTACCTCTGAACTGAAGATAAAAGAGCCCCATTCAATTTATAAGTACATTGCAATGGAATTAAGGATAAACAAGTTACAGCAGAGCTTCCCTAGACAATGACGTCACTTGGTTATCACTTATATTTCATCTGCCACTTCTCCTATATCTAATTCCACATTCGTTGGGAAGAAATTTGGTGCACACTCCTAAGGGTAAGTAACAGTGGGAGAAGATAATAAGATGGAAGGGCTTCTATATGGCACAAGTTATAGGTGTTACTGAGTCAGTAGACTATAGGCTTTTTGCATTACAATAGAATCTTTTATAAGCCTTAGTTTTCTTATCGATAAGCAAAAGTGTAGTTGGGGGAAGTGATGGGATCTATAAATGATGTTGTTTTATCTATTTTATTTAATCTTTCACAAGACATTTCTATGTTTTAAGACCTCATCCTGAACTATGTTTTAACTTAATAGGTGATATATGACATATAATGAATGAATATGTTTTGTGGATATTCATGGTTGATTAATCTCATAATGTTATAAATTGTGATAATATGGATCAATGATTGTTTTAACATACTTACATGTAGCTAAAGGATTGACTGTAGGCTTGCAACCAAAGCAAAATGTTCCCTGCGACTTGTGTGGAAGCAATAAAGAAGGTGCTAATCAAAACACAATTGTTAAGGATCTTTTTTTTACCTTGTCTATGAAGAATAAATGCACTCAAGGGATATAGAGGAGTTTGAAGGATAGTGAATTCATACTTCATTATGGTATTCATTCGATTCTTGCATGTTTCCTATCCTTCCTATTTTGTCAATGAATAAGAGTACAATTAGAAATATGACTCTTGATAGTCTAGGTGTTACTTTCATTTTTATAGGAGAACATCCTCAATGTTAGGGAGGATCAACGGGTGTTCATAGCAGTTTCTAAGATGTAATTAACCCAGTCTCTCAAGATTGTCTATAAGTCCAAACTTGTCAAAGTTTGTGAGATTTCCTGAATATATGATAGATACTACATGCTACTAGATTTTTGGGTTAACTAGTGAAGTTATTAGTATTTGTTATGTATTGTTGAAGAATGAATAAAGTGATCATTGATGATATCTTGAGTTCAAGATTACCTCATGATTAGAGGTTGCAACCCCAAGAAAGGGCAACTTAAGGTAGTGTAATCCTCTGTATAGTTAGATTGTTAATTTTAACATTAGTTAAGTTTGTCGGCATTATGCAGGAATTGATTATGTGTTGTCATTGATGTCAACACTGTCCCGGTTGGTTGTTGAAATGTTCCGGTTGGACATGGTTTTGGCAGAGGTTATTAGAGATTCTAATCCAGAATAAGTAGATTGTTGGATTCGGTTTTGGATGGTTATTCAAGATGTATATATGTATGTCATATTCAATTGGTTCATCATTTGGTGCTCTGAAAGCTATCATTTATGTTCTAGTTTGTCGATTGATATTCTTGGTACTGGTTGGTGATATTGGCTAGAGATATTTGATGAAATGGTTAATTGGTTTTGGTTCGGCTTCTAGAAATGGTCCATAATATGATGAAGGTGTTCTTGATCGTGTCCTAATTGTTTGGTGGCTTCACATTGGCTGGTGTGATGATTTGGTGATCCTATTTGGATCCAGTTGGTTATTTTGTGTTATTGACACCGAGGGTTTCTACCGATTGGAGTAATGTGTTGCATTTGGTCTTGGAAGAATTTTCGGTGGTTATAATTGTTTGGGAATTTGAATTAGGTCCATGCTACGTAATGTAAATCATAATATTGGTCTAGTGGTATTGTGTGATGTAATTTTTGTAATTATGGGTTATGAGTTTAGGGTTTAGCCGACCTTGCTTATCAAGGTTGATGATCTATATATAGGTGATATATTCATGTAATTTGTATGGTATGGTTATGTCTACATTATCAGAGAGTGGCTTATATGTGAACAAGGTTATATCATTCAACGAAGGTTTGAGGAGAGTTTGGTATTGTAGGGCAAACATATGTGCTTAACCAGAATTGTATCAAGCATTAGGAGATGTTATTTCCATAGTTCATTTCCTCTAGATTGTAGACTAATGTTTATGTAAGTCAATGAGACTTCTCTTTTGTGTTGAGCAGTGAGCTCTAGGAGGTTGGCCTAATTGCAAGTGCAATCCCCATTGTAATATTTCCACATACTGTTGCAGAAGTATTATCTAACTGTGGGTAGGGTTTCCCACTGTGGTTTTTCCCTTAACCGAGTTTTCCACATCAAAATTATTGGTGTTATGTGTTGTGCGATCTCATGCTTTATCTTTCACTATGTTGCTTTCATTTTTCTCCAATAGAAGGTTTACAATCTGCAATAATTGTTTAACTTGTGGAAAACTGATTCACCCCCCACCCCCTCTCAATTTTCCTCCGGTTCGTTCTAACAAAGTTGTCTATTGTTTTGATAGATTAATTTTTTTAGTTGTTTGTCTTCAATTAGATAAATATAATTTGTTAATGATACCAATAGTATAGATTGTATTTTAAAGTTATAACACAGTTATAATATTGCACTGCATGCATCCAGTGCTAAGTCACTTTGCCAACTATGTGCAATAATTATTGTGCTAATAGGTTTGCATTCCATCATTGTTCATGTTTAGTTAATTTCTTGAATTCAGTTGGTTCACTTTACATAATTGATGGGTTGTTTAGAGAGTCCTTGGATGCACATATAGTGGCAACATCATCCAAGTAGATACATCCTTGGTTGATAATTAAATGAACCTCTCTAGGATAGTAGGTTACTTAATATGGGGATATATTGGTTTGCTAAGCGTATGCATTGAGTTGTTTACATCAACCAATTGCACTTAGAAGGAGTCAGTCAATGTGCAACCTCAAATAAAACAACCTAAACAACTACTCATGTGCTTGCTTTTATAAAAATAAGCTTACACAAAACCACCAAGTGGTATGAAATAAACCATGCGACTAATACCATGAGCTTATAAAACCATTTTCCCACATATTCACTTTTTGGTACTAAGTATTCGTGATATTAAATAACTTTCCAATGTGCAAACTCACATTCAATACTTATCTCAATTGATGTTATATACAACAAATAAAGTGGCCCCAATAATGTCTAACCCATGTGATGCATGTATCCCTAGATCCATTAGATGCGCCACAAATATTTTTTTAATATTATAACATTATGCAAGATGACAATGCATAATTTCCTGACATGATTCCCTTTAATCATGCATTAGGGAATTGAATCAAGACACTAGTATGACCAAAAATATTCAAATGAGAATCATCCCTTAAGTATGCCTTTCCACCATCATATTATTCATATTAATTAAACAAACCTAGATTTGAGGTCATATGGAAAGAAGTGCTAGAGTCTATCAATGATGTACTTTCTAATGCATGAGTAGTCAAGATAGCAACAAAAGAATCACGATTGTCTTGGGAGGATCTCTTAGACTCATTATCAAAATTTGCCTTTTCCTATTTCTCCTCCTCCTTAAAATCTCTTCTTAGATCTCCAACTTTTTCACAATTCCAACATTTCACCTTGAACTTACTAGGAGATTTCAATCTCCAATGATATTTGGATATATAATTATTTTTCTTCTTTTCCTTCTTGCCTTTTTCTTTGGATTTTCCACAAACCACTAGGGCCTCCTTAGTCTACTCAAAATTCTTCTTTCTCATTTATTTTTTGAAAGAAAAGAGGCAACCACTTTGAACTCATCTTGAACTTGGTGGCAGTGTTCTCAATTACCATAACAAGATGATCCCATGAATCTAAGAAAGAACACAACAAATTCATACATCAATCCTCCTCCATTTTCACTCCCGTGAAGTACACCTAAGAAACTACAACACTGATGACATTTAGATGTTCAGATATAAATCCATCATCCTCCATCCTAAGGTATAAAACTTATTTCAATAG